>NW_010972576.1:13006576-13064244 GCF_000737465.1 Haliaeetus leucocephalus
GAGGTATTCAAAAAGCGAGTAGACGGGGTACTTCAGGACATGGTTTAGTGGGCATGGTTGATGGTTGGACTCGATGATCTTGAAGGTCTTTTCCAACCTAAATGATTCTATGATTCTGTGAAAAATAGAGGTTGTGAGAAGGCAGGAAGTCGTCAGGGATGTTCAGCCACTGCCTGGCCATGTTAAGTAACAAAAACCTTTGTTTTTTTCCTGATGCCCTGTTCAAATACCGGTAGTGCTGCCAGCACTCTAATGTGGAAAATTACACCCTATGTGAAAATACTGTAGGTATTTCTGGAAAGAAAAAAGAAACACCACAGTAACTCCATCCTGGTCTAATGTTGCTAGTTTACTCTTTATAGAAAACTGTTTGTTCTGTTACAGAATGAACCTTCATACCTATTCAAAAGTACATGTTGCCTCTTTAGATTAATCTAGGAGGGTAAGAGGGATTCTGCTGCCTTGCAACATGAATGGACTGCATCACGTCATTTATTTTAAGATGGTTGTTTAGAAAAATAATACTGAACTCTAATATGCTGGGCACTGTTCTAGTCACACTGAGCCCACCTCATACCTTCAACTCAGATACTGTTCTCTTGCAGTCAGGCTCTCCTTTTGTGGATCTTGCATAGAAGATAGCTGCTGCTGACTTCTTTGTATTTCAGGCTCACTTACTAGATGAAAATTGTTCAAGTATTTATTTGGCTCAGAAATAAACCTGTAAGTGAAGTAACATGAGAAAGTTTAGGAGCCTCATCCTGGAGCTGTGTACTTGCACAAAGTTTAGGAATCTGAGAGCCAGGGAACCTTTTGCCCTGCTATGACCCCACTTGGGCAGAGTCCTGACTAGTGTGGTGACAGCATTAGTGTCAGCACAGCACCAGGCTTCTCATCCCATCCAGGCCCCAACTGCAGTTGATCTCTGCCAGCAGTATATCAGATCACATACTTTGGTCAACTGAAAACATTCAGCACAGCTTTTCCTATTATAATATCTAAAGTTTGTTATTTTCCCATGGAAGAGCTTTGACCTATTGGTTTGCATTCCTCAGGCTTTTCTGAAAGCAACATTAGTGAAGCAACACACACAATAATATATTTCCCTTTTCTCCCTTCTCTCTCCCTCAGGTGACCTTTATAACAGCAAATTTCAGGACAACGAAAGCATGTGTGACAGTGGTGTGGAGACCTCCCTCCGCAAACTGAGCTTTACTTATTCAGACTCTCTGAACAGCAAGTCATCAGCAACACTTAGCAAAATGACCCTGGGCTATGGACATGAAAGTTCAGTGCAAAGCAATTATATAGCCAACTAGTAATATTCAATAAGCAATATGCAGTTACAGGAACGAACGTGACATTTAAAATTACATCTGTGTGATCCTGGCCAGAGGGAAGTGAATTTACAACCAAAAGTGCGCTGGAGGAACCACATATGAACCTGAACCAATGGCAACTTCAGCACATGACTCCTAGCCATTGCTTCCTTCCTCAAATACATTTAAATTTTATTCATTTACAAGCTATATACAATAACCAGGGCTCTACTGCTGCATTAGTACACAGGACTGGACACTGTGAATGACTGACTGAGCTTCTCTGGTTTGCGAGGATGTCCTTTTATATATGAAAGTTGCTCTTTGTTAATGTATAATACCAACTCACTTAATAAAAAGAGGTAAGGCAATCAAGATAAGAGCAATCAAAGGATACTGTTTCTAGCTGCTCTCTTCATAATTTTTGCAGCACAGTTGCATGAAAAAAGCTCATAAAATACGTGGCAAAGAAAAAAAATCATTAATCACAGTGACAACTCAGAAAAAAAATCCTAAAAAAAAGCATCTTGTATATTTCAAATAATGTATTTAAACTTAACTGTGGTGCCTCTTATTCAAAAAAATTTTCAAGTTTGGCATTTTCCTACTTGTAAATAGATATTTTTTTTTAATATCTGTTCCTTTTAAAAAAAAAAAGGGCTTTTTAAATGCTTATTTTTATTTTACTTTTATAATAAAAACCCAAAATGAAATCTCTTGTCTACACTTGCTGTAATTTTTACATATCTTTCAAGTAGCATTATTGAAGATTTAGGTATTGATACAAGATTATACTGATTTCCAAGTGCTAAAATAAATCAAGGGTTGCAAGCCACCTGTCTTAAAGCTTAACTATATTTTATGGTGGGAGACCAGGAGCATCAGCTACTGCTGAGCAGCTGTGCTTTAGAACTAAAGGTGCTGATTCATGGTCTCTTTTAGGTCTCTTCTCATAATTATGGCAGCAGAGAATAATTTACCAACTGAAACCAACTATTTAGCATCTCAGCAAAGCTCTGATGAGACAGTTCTTTGGGCTGTCTAGAAACTCCTCTAATAACTGTGTTCCTGAGCAGTATTTCTTCCTGTTGCATGTTAAATTGAGAGGGTGAGTGTAACTGTTACAGATGTTGGCCCTACTAAGAATACAGGTATCAGATTTCATGATGAAAAAGCAACGAGCAGCATCATACCATTGTCATTCCCTTGTAGCCAGTTTTCTTGGCACAAAGATGGAGATTGACAGTGGTGTTCTTAGCTCAGCTCAGTCTTCAGTAACCTGGGTGTCACTCCTGAGAAAACAAATCAAGATAAACCTTGAGAATTGTTACATTTAGAGCAGTATTTGCTGTAATGAATTAAACCATGTGTAATGAGAAAAAAACTTGAAGTAATTTTATATCCAGCTGAATTACTGAGTACATTAATTACTTCCAGAGAAACGAGATGCATAATAGTAAAAATGCCATTCTTTCTGTTACAGTATGTATAACCTACAAATGCAGTGTCAAAGGCATATGGATTTTTTGTTCAATTAAGGTACCTGTCCACTGTTCTCTTTGCATTCCAGCTGTAACAGAAACAAGCAAAGGTTCTCATATTCTGCAGGTGGAGGAGCTTTTTGAGCCCTAGCAGAGCTGCTGTGCGAGTTAAATGCACCTTCTGCTGCCACAATTTCCAGCTGGGGCTGGCAGAAACTTTTATGAGGTTTCTACAATCCTGCAGGTCACCAGGGTGTCCTGGCTGCTGATTCACACCTTTTAGCCTTATTTCTGATCAGCTCTGCTTTTAAACCACCAGAAGACACCTGGGTCTGTATTTCCTTAAGCACTTCATGACCAAATGCTGCATAATAGCTATTCATCAGGTTAGTGATCATGCAATGAACAGCAGGCCATCTCCCCTAGGCCCTGTGTATTCAAGTGCTTTAAATGGCAGTCTGGCAGCTTCTTTCCTTGCAGCATCTCAGTTTCAGCCTATTTAACAACAGAGGCTTTGGTCCTTTTTTTTTTTTTCTCCCTTTTTGTTTAGAAATAGAAAAATATTAATTTACAAGTATTCTTACTAAGTCAAACAGGAACACTAAATTTTTACAGGCGCATCACATAATAGGGCAACTTTTCCCAATTGCATTAACCCTTAGCATCTTAAGTATGTGTTGCAGGCATGCCGCGCAGTTTGTCAGAACTAGGCGAGAGTAGGAGGTAGAACCCCAGCTAGTGTAGAACTCACTACAGAAAGTGGCACGACACCTAGTCGGAGACATTTGTGTCGTCTTCTTCTGTAGTTCTCGTCTGGCAGAGCAAACCTACTGGAGAGCCCAGTATTTACCTCAAGCAGCTGAATTAAAAGATAATGCTAAAACACACAGCTTTAGTCCTTCTGCTTTATCTTTTTTCTTATTAGTAGGTGGTCATCCTGTACAGGGCACACTGCCTTGTACTGATGGCATCTGGGAGAAGGCCAGGCTCCTTGCAGGTATGAGGATGAAGGCAGCATACAGAGGAACCAGGCTTAGCAAGGTAAAGTGTAAGCGATGGACACAAGTCAACTGAAACATTTCAAGCAGATGTATTCTTCCTAACGGGGACCTATCAAGATCTATTTATGTGCCTCATCATCATATGTGCTCACCTCAGACACAGTTTTAGCCTTACACCTCCTTGCCCAGAAAGGAAGTGCTACTCCTATTTCACAAATGTGATGGAATAAACTAAACTAAAAAATACCGCAGGAATCCAGGAATTCACTGCCTGAGAGCTCCTGTCTACACCTGGCTTATGGAGAGAAACCTCTCACTTACTTACCAACAAAAAAGTGGGTAGTAATGGTGTAACTGAATCTTACATTTTCATTCAGCACAGTAAATTAGCATGTGGACCTCACTAGACCTTGTAGCACAAGGTATTGTGCCCAGTCTATTCCATATTACCTCTGAGGAAACAAAACTGGGAAAGGTATTATTCACCAAGTTCTCAACAGTTAGGAATAAGTTGGGGTTTTTTTAAGATATGTGCATGAACAGCAAGAATTCTGGAGTTATATTTTTTCCATTAGAAGTTTTAGGAAGACTTCCCCAGCAAACTCAAGCTCTTACTTACTCAGAGCAGGGCACCTCTGCCCTGTGGCTGGATGAACCCAAGTACTGACTAGGCTCATACCACAGTGGGCTCTTCTTATAATGCACTGCATCGTACAGCGGGAAGCTCGGTGTGTATTTCCATTAGCAATTAAAGCCCAGAGGCTGGAGGTGTGGTCAAAAAGCATCAACCAACAACCTCAAACTGATCCTTAAAAGCTGATTTCATGGGTTTGTCCTTCTGAGTGCTAGTCATGGTTCCTGTCGCTTTGACAGCAACTGCACAGATTTATCTGGAAACACTTGCAATATTCAAATGAATCAATACCAAAATAAGAAAGGTTTTCTAATTAAACTTCTTTTCTGGAACGTAGAGAACTGTAACCTTCGGGCATTCTCAGTCAAGTTTAGTATCAAATTAATTACAGTGAGGATCAAAAGCTGAAATAATTCTAAACTTAATCTGCACTTGCAGTGATTGGAACTTACTACATTTTGCTACTCTACTGCAGTAATAAATGCCAGAAACTTGCGGTATGCAGCAAAATTAAGTTGTGACAACAGAACACTACAGATCTTCTCTACATTTGATGTAAAAAGGATTATTCAGAAAGTTAAACTGCCCTTGATTTTACATTTGCTGCCACAGCTGTAAGTTTCTCGTGTCATCTTGGGATGTATTTAGAAACTTGGAAATCAGCGTGGTTGTGGGAAGTTCTAGGCTGCATTCAGAGATTTTATGGACTGCAGGAAGGTTGAGAATCTTGCCTGCATGTGGTGATATATGAAGTGTCTTTTCTCCCTTTTCTGGGCAACTGAAATACTGTTTTCCTATATTTAAGGAAAAAGAGCAACCCTCCTCTCTCCCTCCAACTAAGTGACAGAAACGGTGGTGCCCATTCATTAGCTCAGGGTGCAATGCTCAATACTCACCCACCATCCACAGCTTTCAGCCCTTCTGGAGCACACAATCATCTCTTACAGTAGAGCAGTTCTGGAGTAACTGCCAAAGGCGTGGTCTGAACATTTGCTGGCTTCAAAAGATTCCTATAGCTACAAGCAAAAGACAGCACAAGTTAATTACCTAGGAGTTGCTTTTCTCTATTCAGGGTTATGAAGCAGTTTGATGCCCTGCTTAGAGCCAGGCTATAGTATGTACATTATTCAAAGCCTGTAGAGGTTTCCCCATGGACTCATTTCAAAGCAACTGCTATAGAAATTTTTCAACCATCCATTTACCCTTGCTATTTTCATGATACAGAAGAGTGCTATAAGATCAGTGGATTTCATTACACACTGCAAGGGGAAACACTTGTGACTGACTTAACATCAGTTAACCTGTGGCCTGCAGCGGCACTTGCCAACACTCCAGCTGACTCGGCACACGCGTGCGCTCACGTGCACACACAGAGTAGTATCATGCCCTCTGGGCTAGCTAATACAATGACATTTGCCAGAAAGCCAGGAGCGTGACTAATGCCTCACTTCTCTTTTAGGTGTGCAATCACCTCAGTATTTTCTTGTTTTCAGCATCCCAGGCAAGAAACTCTACATTTGGCTACAGTACAAACCAAAAGCTGTGGCCAGAGCGCTTCCAGAGAGGTAGCAGATGGCTTGATGCACAAACCACCTCACTGTCCTGAAGACTGGGCCTGCTTCTTCACAGAAGCTCCTCTGCTGTCCTTGGCTCCTCACCAGTGATCAGGCTGGGCAGCCCAACTGCAGCTTCCTACCATCCTACCAGTAACAACTCTTAACAAGAGATAAAGCTTCCCACTCTTTCTTTCACAGGAAACCACCTGAGGGCTGGCTCACACCATTGCTCCTTTACAGTTGTTGGGTAAGTGAGCTGAAGCCTGCAGTGCTGAATGCTTAAATCCTGGTATATCACATGCTAGTTGGTATGACAGAATCACAGGGCCAGCATGCCAGAGTATTACTATCTAGCTAGCTTACTTACTACAGGCAAAGGAGGACTGCTACAACAAGACAAGAGAGATAAGCTACAATGCTGGCAAAAGCCTGGTGATCACGATGTTTGCAAAGAGGTATAAGAGGACAGCATTTAAGGTTTTGATTTTTCACCACCATGGCAAAGGACCAAAACTTTCAGCTCCTGCATCTGACAATGGCACCCTTCCCCATGAGGCCACCTGCTCAACAGACAGCACTCATTCTCATTTAGAGCTCCTGTTCTGGATTACCCAACTCCTCACTGGGCCATAGAGCCTGGCTCAATCCACAGGCAAACAAAGGCCATCCGCACAAGCAAACCAAGTGATTCCTTGAACAAAAAACATTGCAAGGCTGCACCCTAAAAGAATACTGATGAGGTCATTCCCCTCTACTGTTGTCACCAATAATTTAATGACATTGAGGACAAGCACCATGACACTTACCAAATGCTCTTCCTAATGCTCCTGCTGCTGATCCCCAGCCCGTCAGATACAACTGGCAATACAGGTGCTGCCAAGTAGTTGCAACAACACTCAGATGGCTACAGATAGGTGTGTCGATAGGAGTGATGGATAACTCCGAAGATCTCTTCACTGTTGCATTCCTGTCTTTGCCCTGATCCAAGACAAAGGCAGAACAACGTAACCAAGTATAGCATAGTATGCAACAGCAAAAGTACCAAGGGGAAATGGTTAACCAAGGTACATGTTACAGCCGCTGCTGCATGGGGGACAGAAGAAAATAGCATCTATAAATGCATACCTACTACAACACCAGGAAACCAAAAGAACATATTAAGGATATTAAGACAATAATGGAAGTGAACCTCCCCATTAAATTCTGTTTTGAGCTCAAGCATTTGGCTTAAGCAATTGCTAATTTTTCATAACAGCCACCTAGTGCTGAATTAAAGCTTTCCAGTGTGAAAGAATGGACCCACTCTTTAGAGAGCTTCTGATCTTCAAAAATAACAATAATTAAAAAATTGTCTGGACCTTTTTATGCCAATTTGGTAACTGCAGAAAGCAACAGCAAAAAAAAAAAAATTATAAAAGAATGCTCTTCTGCATAACAGTGCTGATTGATAGGCATTAGTTGCATAGCCACTTCATCAATTATTGATCATGTACCACATCATTTTATTAATGATTTTGCCTAAAATTCATACCAGGGTAAACAAGGCTACAGTTATCCAAATTCATGGTTTATGGCTTCTAGCAATCCAAAAGCTCTTTTCTACACCTCTGAAACTTCACTCATATTCTGAGACACACTAAGAATAAATATCATTGACCTTCAGATAGTCCTCTTGACTGTCTTTGAAACAAGTAATTCTGTCAAAGTTTTATTTATTTATTTAACACTATTAAGTGCCATTTTGAAATTTTATCTAGATGTTGCTGGAAGAGACCTGCCCTTTTCCTAATACACTGCAGCAATATTTATTAATCATATTTATTCCATATTTTCTTCACATTTTTTTCATCCTTCCCTTATATTGACTCTACTGCTTCTTTGATTCCACTTTGATTCCAGGACACTGAAAAAACTGAAGGATTTTTCTTGTATTGTTGGCCCAGAATACCTCTCAGGTAACTTTTGAATTCCTTTATCAATGTCTGCATTTTCTAACTGTTAAGTTTTATTCATGACTATAATGTTCCCTATTTATTTTCCATAACCTATAAACATTGGCACATACACATACATATTTTGATTGCTTTCATGTTTTCTTTCAACTAGGACAAGTTTTGAATCAGAAAAGCCCTCCTACGCAACTGCAGTTAGTTGTTTTGGTGACCTAATAAAGCATTTGTAAGCAACTTCCATTTATCATTTTCATTTCATCTTTAAGTTTTTCCTCTTGCTCAGGATTATGTCAGTTTTGGTTAATGCCCAATTAAAAAAGCACCAGAGATCACCAAGCATCAGTCAATGTGCTCATCTCTTTGCCCATTAAAACTATGATCACTGAAAGAAAACAACCCCCAGTTCCAAGTTCTCTAACTGACCCATGGAACATGCAGCCACTCCCCACACATGCTCCAGACCCCCAGGACCACCACCAAGCATCACCCATGTGGTGCTTTTACGACGAAGATGGACATCACCAGTAGAGCTTGTTCAAACACCTTCTATTGTAAAGTGCTGATTCTGCTAGGTGCTTTGCAAGAAAATTAATAATTGCTTGGACTGTGAGAGGATCACTGTGGAACCCCAGCAAGATCCCAGCTGCTTTTCAAACCACATCTGACAGACAAGCCCAATGTTTAGCAACCTGCCCATGGCATGGCTTGGTGGCCTGGATTCCTGACAGCCAAACCCTAAGGCTTTCAGCTCCACAGGCTACAGCAGCCCCCCCACGCTGAAGCAAACTTATTTTCTTTGTATCAAATGCCAAAGCGAGATGACATTTCTATGGGAAACCTCAACATTTTAAAAACAACTTACTCGGAAACAGAACAGAAGGTGAAACACCACTGCTTTTTATGGACTAAGGAGTTCAATGTGCCACCAGATCTAATCAGGAGTCAACAATGTCTTCTACAGGGAACCCATGCACAAAGAAGCAAAATTAAGATGTTGAGGTTTTCCTTTGCTAAAGAGAGAGAAGGATCAGTGTGGAGCATGGGGCCACTCATGAGGAATGCCAGGGGGTAACAACAGCTGTGCAGCAATGTCTGAGTGAGAACAGCAGCCCCCGCCCTATGCATTTACTAGAGAAAAAAACAGTCACTTGTAACTCTGCGGTCCTCTCACATGACCATTTCTTCTCTGTACCATCTCCTTTCTCTTTGCACCTTTTCAACTCTTCTCCCTGTTCCTTTTCCCACAGCCAGCCACTATCTCGTACTATGCCACATTACGCAGGATCCCACACAGCCGCAAAAGGTTTGTGACTGCAGCACTCTGAGAATAGTCAAAGCTAGATGCAGAACTCTCAAGGTTATTGCTCATGTTGCATAAAAAGACAGAAGAAAACAAGTCTCATACTCAATTCCCCTTTCAGAAGGGGGAACAGATCTGCCTGATGTCTGACTAGACAGCCCAGGTTTCATGTCTGTTTGGAAGCCTACATTGCAGGAGGCAGGCAGGACACCTGATGGAGTGACAGCCATAAATCTGAAAGGGTAGTGCTCTTCTGATTTGGGTGCAGATAAGATCAAACCACTCCAAGTGGGGGCATACCTGTGGAGGTGATCCCAGCTTCACTTCCTGCCCTTTCCCCTTGCTCCCAGCATACCTTGCTGTTATCCTAACATGAATTTCCACTTATAGCATAGTGAAACTGGAAAAATATGCATTTTTACAACCATAGTCTGGAGGTGCATATTTATGTTGCCTCTTAGTTAGGATGAATTCACAACTCCAATCTCATGTGAACTGGAGAACTCAGACTAGCTCTCTTGCACCGACTCACCCCTCCCATTTTATACATGGGATATATATTTCCCATTACCTGAGAAAGCCTTACTTTCAATACACCACATATACTATATGCAAGCTTTTCTTTCGGTATCTTTACATTCAACCAGCAGTTAAAATTCACACAAGACAGGAATAGACAGTATGTTCTCCGGTCAGCAAAAATTGTACATCACTTCAACTTCAGTCAAATTCTTCTAGTTTTTTTCCTCCTCCTGTTTCACTCCTTATCTAGAAGAAAATGGAGTATCCTCAGACAACGTCCACCAGAGAGGTCAAGGTTAGTGACTCTTCCAGTTCTTCAACACTGGTAGGCTCCCAAGGATAAAACACAACCACTTTCTTCTTTTCGGTCATGAGGAAACCGTTATCACTAAATCTGCCTTTTATACGCCCTACATCCAGAGACACAAAAGGAGCAATTGCAGTGGTCTGAAGGACAAATATATAAACGTCATCTCGTTGGGATACAGAGGCCTGGAAGAGGAATAAATAAATAAATAAATAAATAAATAAATAAAATATACATGTTAAAGAAGAACCCAGTTGCACCCAAACTGGGAAAGAGCTGCATGTCAGTAAAACAGACCGAACAACCACATTTGATCAAAATTACTATTCTCTTCTGGAAATCTCTTCAGGAACAAAAAGTCAAACCCACAGGATTTATATGTAAGAATCATGCAAAAACTGCAAAGGTTATTATAGCGTTCCTACAGAATACTTGCCCTGGTTTTGGCTGGGATAGAGCTGATTTTCTTCCTAGTAGCTGGTACAGTGCTGTGTTTTGGATTTAGTGGGAGAATAATGTTGCTAACACACTGATGTTTTAGTTGTTGCTCAGCTGTGCTTATCCCAAGTCAAGGACTCTTCAGTTTCCCATGCTCTGCCAGCAAGCAGGTGCACAAGAAGCTGGGAGGGAGCATGGCCAGGACACCTGACCCGAACTAGCCAAAGGGATATTCCATACCATAGAACATCATGCTCACTATATAAACTGGGGGGAGTTGGCTGGGGGGGGGTGCTGACTGCTGCTCAGGGACTGGCTGAGCATTGATCAGCGGGTGGTGAGCAATTGCATTGTGCATCACATGTCTTTCTTGGGTTTTATTTCTCTCTCTTTTTGTTATCTTCCTTTTCATTGCAATAATTTTTATTATATTTTATTTCATTTATTAAACTGTTCTTATCTCAACCCACGAGTTTTACTTTTTTTTTTTTCCAATTCTGCTCCCCATCCCACCGGCGGGGGGCAGGGAAGGAGCAAGCAAGCAGCTGCCCAGTGCTTCGTTGCCAGCTGGGGTTAAACCACGACAATACTACAGATTGTGGCAAAATGCCATGAAGTGTTATCACTCTACCATCTTCTTATGAAAATAACTGAATAAATGGTAATCTGACTTGTATCTAGTACTGTTATCCTATACTTATTGCAGTGAAAGAGATTTGTCCTTTCACCAACATACTTCACTCAACCTATAAATTCACAACTACTAAAGCAGCTGGCCTTTCCAATTACATCAGGAACAGAAATACACAGACACAAAAGATGGTAAAAATCACAGTAACACAGGAGGTGACTTCATCTTAATGGAACATGGCAGTGAAGTCCTTACACTACATTTAGAAGGCAGCTATGTTGTGAAATATCAGGACAAGGTACGTTTTATATTATGTTCTATCAGTAGTTAATCTCGGAGAGACTTAAAAGCACAACCAGGATGCATTTTCATTCAGCACTCCCCATTCACCATCATGAAATATGCTACATCATTTTCAAATACCAATTAACTATATATAAAAAGCAGACATATTAAGTGCAGAAAACACATCCTGCTTACAAGAAAGACAACACTATTATTTTTAAGAAAAAGCACACATCCTTTACATTTTGTGTTTTCTAAAGAAACACATTGTCATGTTTTTTAAAAGCAATGCTATGAAGAGTAGCACTTGGATTAGCAATGTATTTGAAAGTCTAGTTAGTTCATTAGTAACTATGTATAGAAGCACCAGCTTCTCACAAAACAGAATAATTTTAAAAATCACAGCTGCATACTTTCTTAAAATAACCACTTTGCATTTATGCTTGCTAGCTATCCTTATTAGTTAGTACTACGGAGACAACAGAGCCATGGGAAAAAGGAGTGAAATTTCCCAATGATGCTCCAGGTGCAGAGCTTTTATTATTGATGATGTCATCCACAAAAAAAACCAGCATGACTCAGACTCCAGATTGTGCCACCAGCTGAAAAAAAAATAAAACCAGGCTGATTTCTTTCCTTTGTATACTCAGGAGGCAGACCGTGCTGCCATGAAAGAGATAAGAGGTGAAAATCTGGCCCATTTTCTTTTTGTAAAGCAATTATGCTGGTCCAGATTCAAAGAGATTAAAGACCTCTATTCCCCCCTTGTTTAGTTTAGCTCTACAGAGCAAAGCTGCAGTTTAGAAGCCAAATGTGAGAACACACAGGTCCCCATCCTGCCAATCTGCTGATTAAGAATTTTGCAGTAAGATTTACATGCTAAGAAGTGAGACTTAACAAAATGCGTGTGTACACACACACACATGGAGCGTGCTTGCTCTCTATATATAGAGCACGCTTGCTAGGAGCGGAAGAAATCTAGGGAAAACCAGCCAATGGACTAAATGACAGTGTTATACAACACTGATGCTTTTTGTGCCTGTTCAGAAGACTGACACACTTGCCAGATATTAAGAAATAATCACTATTATGCAAATCAGAACCCTTAGCTGGAAGGCAAGGATTTGCAGAAGGAGGAAAGGAGCATGCAATACTGCACATTAGCAGTGGTAGACTGATCTGAGAGTCTGAGCACTTCAAGAGAAAATAACTGCTGACAATAATGCACTCCATACTCAACTGAACTAGCATCACCTGGTACTGACATACAGTACTGTCTGCAAGCCAAAACACTTGCCATGATGCTATTTGCTATCTAGGGACAAAAAGAATGAAAGGAGCAATGCTGCAGCAGTCAGGTGAAAGACAAAACAAATGAAACGGAGACTTAATTATTTAAAACAAAACAAACCACCACCACCAAAAAAAAAACCCAACCCCAGACAAAACAAACCACCAGTGTTATTTAGATATGCATATAGTGACACAGGAAAAAAAAATCTGATTTTGAACTCAACATGGAAGCTAGAATTGCAACAGGTAAAGAGAAAGAACATTAAGTGGAATTGGACACTGCACAGCAGAGCAAACAAAACAGTAAGATTAACAAAACCAAATACAGTAATTTAGCATGACTAATGCTTACACTAAGATGGGTCTTTTCTAATCCTACAGCATCCTTTAGAGATGAAAGGAAGTGATGGTTCGTAGGACTCTGGAGCCCACCTTCTCCCACAAGACAAAAAGTAATAACACAGCTTTTCCTGGTACAGTTTCTGCATCTTTCCAGCAAGTTATTTATGGACTCCATGTAGATGAGGACAGCACTTTGTGCTTTAACAGTCACACTGTCTTTGGCAAGGGTGCATACTGGCTCCAATGAACTCCAGGCGTGTACAACGACCTATCAAGCATGTTGAGAGAGCACAAAGCTTAGAAGAAAATTTACATCTGTGAAAACAACCCAGCATCCTAGGTTTCAGATTGCTTATTGCAAGAGATGTTCTCCTGACAGTACCAGCTGACTTCCACCTAGCAAGAAACTCCACAAAGATTTAAACAATGGATATGGCATAATAATTAGATTATATAAACCTAACAAGAAGTCTGGATCTGTTGTCGTTCTTGATCTGCAAGGGTTTTTGTTTTCTCCAGGCTCCTTGAAAGGAGGGGGTTGCCAATTTCTGCCAAGGGAGTGCTGGGAAATGGAATTTTAAGTGACTGACTAATTTGTTGACTCTTTTTTTTTTTTCAATCAGGGAGAAGAGGAAAATGTCAAACAAAGGATTTTCTTGAGATTGCTCAGTGTTATCAGACGTAACCCAACTGGGTAATCTAGAGCTTCTGCACAATCACCATTAAACAGAAGCAAGCTGCATCACCTTAAAAGGGATTATGGAAGTTATATTAATACAGTAAAATATACATTCCCAGAGATCACACATGCATTATGAATGCATCCTTAAGTTTGTTTTTTTTAAAAAAAGCGTAATTTGGAAGATAGGCACTCAATGAGAATTACAGCATTCTATCTCTTCATACAATTTAGGTTATTTTTGATCTTAACAGGGCTCTACAGTCAGAAATAGATCTTAACTCCTTTCAAAAGTTTTAAAGTTCCAAATTTTCTTGAAGTGCAAAATATAATATTCACCAGAACTACCTTACTGCCAATGCTTCTCTGACGTTATCAGAAAATCTGAATTTAAGCCCGTTACAATAACTCAGACCAGAAATAATCAATTTCATTACGTGCAGTCCTACTCTAAGAACTGACTATCCAAAAATTGCAATTGTTTTCTATACTATATATTACTGTATATAAGTAACCTTATAAATCTGAAAATTCATAGCAGCCTGCCAAACAGAGCAGTGAATTAGGAATTGACATACTCATACTATGAGTTCCAAAATTACTACTGAGTCATTCCAGGTCTCCAGGTCTATTTTTCCAGCCTTCTCACATGGGACGCCCTTTACGTCAGGAATTGTATCTCATAGTGCAAAAGGCCCCTAAATTCATTTGGGATCTGGTTGCCATATGATTAACAGCAACAAAACATAACAAATTGAAAAGCAAGACTGTGTTCTACAGGGCAACTCAGCAGCCCAAATACTGCCTAAGAAATCCTAACAGTTTTGACAGCATTATCAGAAAACACTTAAGGCATCAATTGTAAAACGGTGACATTGCATAGGTGACCTTGCAATTAAAGTACACCTAGATGTTCTGTTGATATTTCAGAAAATAATCTAGTTCTTTTTCCCAAAGCAGTGTAGTTTGAGTACTGCCAACTAATGGTACAATCCTTTTTTTCCCCCACTTAGTCAATTAATCTAGTTCTAACACCCAGGGGACAGTTTTGTTAAGTACTGAGGTACCATTTTTCACACTTTGTTCTATTTAACCATTAATCCCTTTAAGATTATAACAGAATAGTTAATTTCAGGCCCATACCTACAGGCTATAAGCAAGGCAATTAATTTCTTGTTCTGTGAAGCAGTACGCACCACTATAATAAAGGATAGTGTTGCCCCTAAGAAGATTAAAGAGAAGAATTGCACCTCATTGTGTTTGAGCATGGAGTTACTGAAACTTATCTATACAAAGATGTGCTCATTCAGCTCCTCACATTTTTGTGGGAGGGACACAAGGGTGGTGAAAGAGGTGTCACTTACCCTCAAAGTCAGCTTGTGCTCTGCTTGAAGATCTGAGACACCGTAAATGTACAACACATCTTTATCTTCATAGGCCACAGGCAGCAGTGGTGCAAAGAAGTTCTGGGCAAAATAATGGAGCAGTTTCCACTTGCCACCATATTCTGAAAAGGGTTAAAAGGGAGAAAGATTCAGACTGAATCCAAGATTGCCTTGGCATACAATCCCTTCCTGTGCTTTCTGGTCTTGCTAAGGCAATATAATATCCCCCTCCACCCTTTTTCACCTCTATCAGGTGCAGAGAATAACTGAAGTTAATCTTGTTTTCTTCCAGCCAAGGCTTTGCTCTGGAAGGGATCTGATGGTCTTTCAAGGTTTTTTTTAAGCTTCACCAAAAGGTCACATTTTTTAAGTGTTGGTCCTATCATTGCTATGCTTTTGTTCCACTAAAAAAAAGCCTTAAACACAAGTGACATTAAAAAAAACTGGCACGGCGTACTACATATTAAGTAGCTGGAGCATCTATGTTGTTGAAAATCCAGACAAACACATGGGTGTTGGTGGTATTGCCACAAACTACCACCACTATAAAGACACAGTAGAGTCTGACTTTTGGTGCTTATACAAAGTGTTGTCTTCCCCTTTTTTCAGTCCTCCTCTTTCAGTTCTTCCTTAGAGGAACATCAATAACAATGAAAACAAAAAAAACAAGTTCTCAAACCAAAGACAGCTCTGAGTTAGGCAAAATGAATTTGCCAAAATCTAGAGACAACACTTACTGTATGGGATTTAGCAGACACATGATGTAGACATGCCAAACAGTTTGCTTTGCCTATTTGATGGAAAGCTGTGGGTTATTACTTTTAATACTTTGATAGTCTGCCATTAACAAACTGGAAAAGCTATCAAACATTGTTTCCTCTCCAGAAAATGCAATTTTGCCAGATGCAACACTGCCACACAACCAAAGAGAAGATGCCTCCATTTCTTCTTCTATTAATTTTCCATCTAGCACACACTGTCAGCATTTTAACTCTGTCTTTGCTCAACCATTATCTAGTCATTGAAACAGCACTAAAAAGAAGTAGCAAGTCAGCTGCATCATCTCATAAGGAAAGAAAAGTTAGATACCGGTTTCATTCTTGTTTCTGGCTCATTGTTTTATACAACAGGTTTAAAGATCAGGGATGTTGAAAAATAATTGAAGTAATACCGTTTTGTTGTAACTAGTTACCTCTCTGTGTTTTGGTGCTTGTACAAAGCTCTTAGCACTTTCAAATATTTCATAATTAAGGACTTCATCCAGAGTGATGTAGTCTTTAAAGGGTGTGTTTGTGGCTTTCACAGGCAGACCTGAACATGCTCTGCCTGCACTCCACATAGACATGAATGAACTTTGTGGAGAGCAATGTGCATTAGCTGCCACTCGGCACCTTGCACATCACCTTGTTTGCAGCAAGCTCACAACCAGCTAGCCTGAAGAACAGACAAGACAAGCTCCTATCTGCCTGGAAAACCCATACAAGATTCAACTGTGCTATGAGATCAAGCTTGCCAACAAACCACCACTGACATTCAAGCTAATAGCACTGAAGCAAACTGAAGAGATGAAGTCTGAAAGAAAACTTCAGAAGAGGCGGCTGAGTTTCTTCAGAACAGACTGTTGATAAACTGATGAACATACTCAGCATATTGGTGCCGTTTAGTATGCAAATGAAGCCACGTTCTTGCATTCCAAGGACAATTCTTGGCAGAAAATGGTGGTGGTCTGAAAGACAATTCTGCCAAAAACAGGGAGTGCTAACAAATTACTTTTCAGGGCCATGAAACTTGAGAAGATGAGAGATTTGGATTGAGGATGGATTATATGAAACAGAGTAAACTGTGGGGCAGCATCTGATCTAAAAAAATAAAAGCAATGGGCCTTGTATGAGAAATGGGCCCTGTGTCTAACCTCAGGCTTTCGGAGGGGCTGAACTCTCTGAAGCCCTCAGGACTTCCACAAGACTCTCAGGAATTTCAATTGTCAGTGCAATAGGTGCTGCTCACTGCCGGCCGCAGACAGAGGCCACCACAAGCTCAGACAAGTTACCCAGCATGGGCTGAAGTTTCAATGCCTGCTGACTTGATTTTTTTCCTCAGCTTAGTTTACATGGTGAAAATCTAGGCTTCAACTGTCTTAAATGTGAAAATGAATAATCCAATTGAAGTAGAGCAGTTTCTGTTACTTAGTGTAATATAAAATGCCACTTCTTTTCAAATGGGCCCAACCCTCAATTTCTGCTGTGCCTTGACTTCCAACTGGATTATGTAACCACCTTGCAGTGGTTACTGGAGGGAAAGACAGAAGGTTTGCTACCTAGGCAGCAGATACAGAGGTCCTCAAGAAACCTGTACAGTGGAGAAAACAACTCAGACTAAACTTGGCATTAGACTTCCACGAGAAAAACAAACAAACAAAAAACCCAACCAACAAACAAAAGCAAACAAGCCACACACATAAAAGTTTGTACCATTTCAAAATTCATTCTAGGGTTCAACTACTACAGCTATTGTTTTGGGATGTTTGAAAACACCACTAGTCTGCTTACCTCAATTAGCTTTTTAAGGTTGACATTTCCCTTCCAAAAAAAACGAGAGCCATTTTGAAGAACCAAAGCTCAACTACTGGAGCAGTTTCACACAGAAAGGGTCTTCCAAAGATAACTTTTCCAGCAACAGGATCTTGATAATACAATTGTCAAAGTAACTTCAGACAACACAGAAAACTGAAGCTCACTGATTAAAAAAAGTCACATTCTTCAGCTCATCTGTTGTCTTGATTTCCTTAAGACCAGAGTCACATTTCTTGATTCAAAAATAGGCAAGTTGCATATAAAATACTACCCCTGCCCGCAAAATGGAGGTAAGAAATCTGGAGATCACGTAGCTATTGTGAGAAATCTCAGTGCTTAAACTTTCCTGTTACAGACACGTACGCCCAAAGGCAACAGCCAAAAGTTATTTAAAACAGCCCTGGGGTGCTTTTCTCCTCCTCCCCCCACATTTAAACAAATTCTTAAAGAAATCCAAGTTCCCCAATTTTTTCCTGATAATAACATGGGGTCTGCACTCTCTGTGGTATCAAACTTCAGAACAGGAAACTAAAATTAGGTTTGTAATGAGACCCTAGTACCCTTTTTTCTGACTCTTCCCTGAAGCTTTCTATACTGATAGCAGGAGTAGAGAACAAACAGTTCTCCCTGGAATGGATTTTAAATTAATCACTTCACACCATTAAATGCAACCTGAGAAACATGCTGCTAGTTCTTTCCTCACCTCAGTCTCATGAATTCAGTTCTATTATTCTCCATAATAGCCTGTAGTTTCAGCTCACCAGGGACTCTAAACATTGAACCTGCAATAAAAGCCAGTTATCTGTTCAAGGGAATCTCATGACAACTGAGTTGGGTACCTCAAGGTGACACTTGTGTGGAAGTGAGGTAAATCGCTATGTGTATTGCAGTGCTCTTCACCAAAACACACTGCATAGATGCTAAAGCATTCAACATGGCACAACCGGCCCCACAGCTAGGTGCTATCAGTCAAAACCCAGTTGTGGTAAAAGCTGTTTAGTTTGAAACTGAAGGCAGAAGTACTATGACAGGAGTGCTGTGCTGCGTTTTCATTCAATTCCAAGCAAACTTCTTAAAGGAGAAACATTTGTTACCTTCTTCCCTCCCCACCTCATGAAGAAACACTTCCGCTTTGTATGGGAAACTATGTAAGCCCCTCCATGGCTCTCTGTGAAATAACAGATTTAAATAAGAAGCACTCATTGGTGATACTACTGTGCCACCTAACAAGATGCAGAAATGTGTTTCTGAAGTGCAAATAAAACTAATTTCTCTGAAGTTTTGCATAATTTCACCCATTAGCATTTCAAAAATCCCTCTACCACACTGCCTAATTAAATGAATATTAAACCTTTCCTCATTCCACTGAGGGAACAGAACAAAACAAAGGGACAGCTGTATCTCTGCTGAGCTTCTTTTCTGTAAACTAACTTCAACAACACATGAATAATTCAAGTATTTGATACATTTTCTACAATGACATCAGCTCTGTACTTAAAAAGGCATTTATGGTCACTTCGTCTATCAATACACCCGTCTTTACAAAGAGACATTTTTCGAAGTGTCTTTTTCTCTTGAGGCATTTAAAGCTTAAGAGCATCAGCCATTGTTAAAATCATGAAAATGAACACTGGGATATTTCCTTTCCTAATACAAGTCTAGAAAGTCCAGAAAGATGAGCATTATAGTTGGACCACTGCCTTCACATCTAAATAAAATAGCCTGTCTCTTCTACTGGTTTGTTTCCCTTTGTTGGTTGCAGTTACTTTGCTTGGATGAATAAAGGGGAAAAAAAAAAAAAAAGAACAAAAAGAAAAAGGGAGAGGGGCAAACATCTCCCAGAGAAAGAGGGGGATGATGGGGTGGGCTAAGTTTTTTTAAAGCAAGGCCAAATGACATTTTGTTCTGAGGACAGATCAAGAACTTCACACTAACTCTTAGCTTTTTCTAGTTCACTCATACTTCTTCACACATTAAATTCTTAAAAAAAGATTTTCAAACACAGAATATGTGAGAATTAACTAAAATTGAAAAAGAATCTACCCAAGTCTATACAGCTGCCATAGAACAGCTTGCCCATTTCAAAATGACTTCTAGACAAAATGTTCGGAACATGAAACACAGCCACTCCCCTCACACCACACATTCCTCCCCTATTTCTTACTGCCTAAGTGACTTCTCTCTTTATATGTCTGATTACTACATTTTTGTGTTCTAAAAGGAAAAAAAACCCTACATATAATATATAAGGAGATATCACGTGCATAAATAGCATATTAGCAGAATAATTTAGTCACAAAGAATGATTCACCTCACCTGACACTAAGTGAGACACCAAATCTCAGCTAGTCATCTTCTCCTGTAAAGGGTTTCTCAGAAGCTATGCTGGGTGAGAGGTGTCATATGATGTTCTATTAAAATCAAATTCAGCGTGGAGAAGATAATTCATCCCACTTAATAGACAGCTAAGGACACAATGAATCACACTCTGGAGATAACCATCTCTCCCCCAACTGACTACAGAAGAAATCTAGATGCCTAGCCTTTACATACTAAATCCCATCCTGCTCAGAACAAGATCACAGTTCTGTAGGTTTTTTGACAGTGCACTACTGCCTACTGAAGGGAAAGGTTTTGATCATTTTA
This sequence comes from Haliaeetus leucocephalus, assembly GCF_000737465.1. Classification (NCBI taxonomy): domain Eukaryota; kingdom Metazoa; phylum Chordata; class Aves; order Accipitriformes; family Accipitridae; genus Haliaeetus; species Haliaeetus leucocephalus. The sequence goes on from NW_010972576.1 coordinate 13,026,921, forward strand.
CCATGGAGGGCGGGGGGAACAAAAACAACCAAATTTGTTGGGGTTATGGAAAGCATAATTATACACTGGTGCTCCTTTTTAACCTCCTATCCCACTAGCTCCCTCTCTGTCCATTCTTACCCAGGGTGGCTGGGTACACACATGCATCTGTACAGCTGAGCCAATAAATATAATCAGGGATTTCTAGGACAGGCCCTTTTGGAAACAGAATTTCTTAGAAGTCTCCAATTTTAAAAGAATTTATCTTTCTAATTTTAAAAGAATTAAACTTGCAAAAAATGCAAAATTTCTGGGAAAAACACACAGTTTCAGGAAGATCCAGCTCTACATAAGAAAAGCAAGGGTAGTTGAAAGTTTACCTCACAAGGAGGTTATGCCCTCAATCTTAACCATCACTGCTTCCTAATAGGCAGCTTTGTCTGGCTTCAATGATATTATTTCCTTGGAAAAAATCACAATACTGCTTAAACAAAAAAATGTATTTTTAAGAAATACAATTTACATTCTCTAAACTAAACCTTGCTAAAACAAGGATAAGAGTTAGTGGCTGTTAAATCTGAACTTAAACAGAAAAACTTCCATAGAAAAAGAATTGATTTGTTCTTCACTCTCTTCCACTTTCACAGACTATTAGGATGATCCTGAAAAACACTTTTCTGGAAAGCATTTCTAAAGGATGGAGAAAAACATGTTCAAAGTTTGCAAAGGTGCCCAAGAGAGACAGCAGAGCCATACTTCTTATTCTGATACCTCCAGATGAGGAAAACAAAACAAGACTGATAGCTGGTGCTTTTTACCAGATTCACAAAACTTACCCAAGGAAGCCCACGAAGGTGCTTGCCAAATGTCATTGAGTTGCCAGTACAGAGCTCCCATTGTGTGTCCCTCTCCCTTGATTATTTCACTTTGACTAAAACGATAGAATTCCGTTTCTGTCTTTATACACTGAGCCTGCATCACCTTGGTCAACAAACACATTAAAAAAAAAATTTGGTGCATTGTAAAGCATTTGTGTATATATTAACACACAACACAAACTTCACAGCAATGGTACATAACTTTAAACTTGAGACTTCAAGAGTATAGACCTGCAGTGCAGTGGGCCTCTGCTTGAAGGATATCTATTCCTAGCAGCTCCCATCAGCTTTACAAGCAGTATCTTTACAGAAACTCTGAAGGGGTTACTTCCTGCTTTCATCCAGTGAAGATCACTGGGCAACAGGATCTTTGAAAGGCAAATGGAAGACAAGGGAAAGATAAAGAAATTTTAAATAATTTTTTTAAATTAATGCAAATAAAAATCCCGACAGTTACAAAATGACATTATGCTGCACTACCTCCAGTATACATTACCATGGTATCCACATACCTATGCTCTGAACATAACACACATTCCAAGTATAAAGTCAAAATTGTGCACTGAAAGAGCAACCTTTTTTCACCTGCACTCCCACTTCTTCTCTCCTTCCTCACCTTGTCTTTAAAAAACACTTTTCAGAATTTTTCATTGGCCAAGTTCTCAATAGAAGCCAAGCAGCCTGTTATTGTCTTCACAAAGTATATTACTAGGCTGGGGAGGTATTAAAAGAAAGTCTCAAAATAAAGGAAAAAGTTATTCTTTAGGTTAGCTCAAAAGGTAAAGATAACACTTCTAGTTAACCACTAGAGCCAAGTTTACTTTCCTTGTCCTTTTTGCTATCCTTATTTTAGTATTCTCAAATTGTTTAACCTGTTAATAATGCCCTGACAGACTTAACCCTCCAGAAACTCTCACAGCTTTTTGAGTCAGGACCTCACTGCACAAGTTTTACCCCTGTTTTCAATTTTGCAGCAGCATCTATCCTTGTTCTCTTGTCATCAGTGCTTAAAGTTCTCCAGCTGTTTTGCTTTTATATAAAACTTGCTGACAGCAGCTCTCAAATATTAAAAACTTAGTGAAAGTACAGTTATTCCCATCAAGAGTGTTTCTGAAATTCTTGGAACACAACAAAAACTAACAGCACTTTAAACGTGCCAAATAGCATTAAAAAGTTACTTAACATCACTTAAAAGTCACATAGAAATCATGAAGACAGAAACAAGCATGAGGTAAACTACTACAGATGAAGAGCAAAATATAACCTACTGATTTGGAAAAAAAAAAAAAAAATCCAAACCAAAATAGATTCTCTACAATATCAGTATCTAAGTCCATAACAAAATAAAAGCTACTAATAATCTCATTGATAGAGAACTGCATTCTCTAGAAACAATCTTGTTTCAAAAGCTCATGTATTTCTTGTGCCAAAAATCAAAGAGTAATCCTAGAAGGGCCACATGAAGAGCAAAACATACCCACCCTGGAACAGGGAGTAACAGTGTAGCACTAGGAATAATCAGGGACCAAGGAAGGCCCACACATCCCTGCATCCCCCGCCAGCTTCATGAGTGGGCCCAGCTGGGGACAGAGACCAAGGTAGCACATGCAGCCAGCAGCCAGACTTTCTCCCAGTTGAGCCACTTTCTGGGAAATTCCCCAAGAAGCATTCCAGCCCTTCTATGATGAAAATTGGAGTCTCTTGCCAATAAATGAGAGACAAGCTAGTCCCAAATTAAACTGGACTCTCCAATGCTTCAGTGCAGAAACTTTCTATATAACTGAACATTACCTAAGAGAACAGGCCCAGTTTTAACCGCTGACAGTATCTAATAGAACAAATACTGACAGCTACTTATACTGAAGACATCACTGTTACCTGAGTGAGGTAAATTGTATCTTTGAACTTCTTTATGGGATCTGTGCTCTGGGGAAGCTTGAAATGATGACCAATCTGTTGAAGCATCTGATCATTGCCATTTTCATGGTGTTGTCGATGGAGAGAAAAATTGCTTGTGTAGGACCAGTCCTCAGTGGAGGAAACCTTTTAAAAACCACAAAACTAAGAAATCAGAACAAAAAGGCAAAACGTGCATTTAATGACTGACAGGATATTCAGGAAAGGACATCCATTACAGCCTGCTGACATCACCCAAAACCTTTAAAATTGGTAGTGTATTTCTATAGTGCCTCATGCAGTCACGCAAGGATTTTTAATCAATAACACCATTTGTTTATACTCCTTGTACAAATAAATGAAAACAGACATTGCTGTTGAACCTAGAAGAGCAACTTTTGGATTGACAGCAGTTGTCCAAAGGTTCAGTTTAGCCAAGGGACCTCAGAGGTTTGCTTGCATTCATAGGAAACCAGAAACACCCTAGATTAAGATGGAAGAATGTACTCTAGTCAAAGACATTTAGGCACAAAAGTTACAGAAGTTAGTAGGGCTGTAATTTCTAATAATGTGTGTATTTTCAAAACCTGCCTCTGAAAACAAAGGACGACAATGCAGCATAGCTCATACAGCTATTATTGTCAAGCTTTCATTGTACAATTACAAACTCTATAAAATCTTTTTATTTAAATTTGTTCCTTTTTAGGCTGGATTGAATAATTTTCATTGTTATTAATATGGATGAATGACTGATTATGTCCCAGATAATATACTTTGCCCAGCAAATTGAAAGAAACATTCTGAAGTCCTTTTAGTTGTATGCATGAGTATCAACACAATCTTCATCTCTCTGAACAAATGGACAAACAGCATGATATATCTCTGCTACAACGAGATAAATAAGAGAATATACAATATCTAAATTTAACAGGAGACAAAACCAAATCCTCTTTTATGCCGTACATAAAGAAACAAATTAAGTAAAAGAAATTGATAAAAAAGATAAAAATCAATACATTTTAGAATTTAGCACAATTCAGCATTTGTAATGTTTCTTGTTTCTAAATGAACACATATCCTTAGACACAGCAAAAGGAAACAGATGTTAGGCAGTAATTACTAAGCTATATATTAAATAGAATTACTATTAGTAGTACTCTTATAATAGTCTCTCATCTAAACTTGGTTCCTCTTGTAACATCAAGGTAAATACATTGAACACCGAGGAGGGAAACAGTCCAGTTTCATCCTCTTCCTCCACAGCATCACACACCTCTATCCCACCTGTGCCATACTCCACCTAACAACGTATTATCCCAATTACAGTTCAGATGCTGTAGTTCATTGGGAAGAGACTCTCACTAAATGAGAGCAGAAGGGACAGTAAGGTGTGGAAGCCCAGCCTTACCTTTTCGATTGTACTGAAGGAAGGCCAGGATTGAAATCCATATTCTGAAGCAAAACGCGTTTTAGGATACACTGTCCAGTTCCAGCAGTCATTGCTGTAGTCGTAAAAGTGAGTGTCACCATAATGGGTATCATAAGGATTCTGGGAGAGCCAACCTTCTTTAACTGACTCCAAGCCATTGGTGGGACTGGATGCAATAAAAGGACGACTCTTATCTTCCTGGGATTTAAAAACAAAACAAAACAAAACACAACCCCCTCAACAAAGTGACTGGCTTTTATCATCTGAATACATAGACCACATTTTGAAAAAGGGGGTGGGGAGAACATGGCTTTTCCAAATTTCTGAGTCACCACCTAAGAAACATTCCACTTTGTGTTCTGACATACATCATCTTTACTTGCTTCATTAACTTCTTATTTATGTTCTTGGAGGACAGCTGGGCATGATATTGCTTGCTGTGCTGTTCTAAGGGATTCTCTCCTCACATCTAGAGATTTTCTATCTTTATATGCTTCTAAATTCTTAATGAAAGCTATTTTAAGTGTGCCTCGTGAAAAATAAACTCAAGGAACATTAAAATTTGAGTACTACGACTTCTTTATGGAAAATCATTACTTTTGCAGTGTTTTTGCAGGAACAAGGCCATGATTTTCCCCTTTCTTATTAAGTAGTCACCTAAATTCAGTCCTAACAAAGCCAAGGTATTGTGCTACTAATGCTTGCATGGTAGCATTGCAGATTATTATCATTTTGGCCAGCTCTGCATGTTAAGATAGATGAGACTATAAGAAGGGTTACATTTCAAATCATTCAGAGCTGCCTTTATTTATAGCCTCAGTAGATTTAGTATACTAAATCTTTTAGCAGTACCCTACAAAGTACTGAAGGAATCCTTTTGCAGGTATAATTCATTTAGCACCCTACTTGTAGTAAGATAGAGGCCTGAGTTAGTTACCAGTCACAATTTACAGCAATTGGCTCCAATACAGCAAAGCACTTAAACATGTGCTTCATTTTAAGAAATAGTCCCATTCCCCCATCTTTTTTTTTTTGACATGAGTAATTAATAATTAACTGAAACAATTTACTATTTACTACAAGATATCCTGGATTCCCTGAAGTCTTTAGCTCAAACTTGGAAGTCTTTGAGTTATACAGTCCAGTAATGCTAGAAGTTACAGGTTTCCTCAGCTGGCTTATATTACACAAGACCTGAAATTATTTCACTGTATGGTTCCTTCTGGCACTCAAAATAGTTATTCTATGGGTTTAAAATAAAAAAGGGTCTGTCTTGGACAGCAACACTGCACAAGTGAACTGTAACTTATAAACAACATCAAGCCAGAACACCTTACTGCCATACATGCACTGGCCATCCAACTCACGTAGCTAATCACAGAAACACCAGAGCATACCTTTACGAAAAACTCAGTTCCAAAAAAACTAACTGAAATATAGAAATTTAGAATCAAGATGTTAAGCAGGAATGTAAGATACCATTACCATTTAGAATGCATAACTGCCCTGAAGAGCAGGATCCTTTTGAGCAGGTTCTTTCAAACCTGGCCTCATTTTTATTGTTTCCTCATATCTCAACTTTTCCAGTAGAAAGGTATTCTAAATTCTCAGAGTATAACTACTCTGACAATGCCTGTAGCCTCCAATAACAAGCAATAATATTGCTGTCACCTACATACTGAGTGTCTGTCTTAGCAAAGGGAACTTCAGGTCACGAGCCTCATAACATGAAATGTATCTCATAATGAAAAGGACAGAGATTAGACTAAAATTATCATACCCTGAAGTCAGTAAGATCATACTATGCAAGGGATAACTGGGTAGGAAAAGGCCACTAGCATTTTTAGGTTAACAAAAACTCATACTCTCGTTGAAGAAGGAAGTTCTAACTGGACAAAACTCTTGCAACATTTTGTCTCTTAGCTAAGGGGAGTTTAGAATACTGTGGGATTCGGTTCAGACATTGTTTGTTAATCCTTATGCAGTTATGTGACATGAATTTGGGACTTTTACATCAATTTCACTCTACATACACACATAAAAGTTAGTTAAAAACAGACTCCATTAAATAATGAAGAACTGCAATACTTCTAGGAGGAGAAATAAAACTACAGAAGCTGTGCAAAATGAGTAGTGCCAAGCCACAGCAGACTTCATCACGGATTCCAGGTGCTTCTGGTCTGCATGCTCACAGTTTAAGTTTTATCTCAAAATATTTATTTTGCCTTCATATACTGTAAAATACCATTAGTCTGTTTTTCAAAACCACACAATATAATGACTACATGAGGACAATGTTTAGCATAGCTTTTGTTTAACCTGCTTAAGCCAAAAAACTTACATCAAATACTAGAAGAGCACATCTTTATGAATTTCTTCAATTGCTATTAAAAGGTTGTTAAATCCTTCTTGCAGTATCCTTCAACAAAATCAGGATAAAGGAAATCTGATCATCTAGATTAATTAATGGGCAAGTTGATTTTGGTCCACTGGAAGTGAAGGCATTTGTGGAGGTATTAAAAATAGGAAGGTATTAGAAATAAGAAGCAAGATCCACGACATTTTAAGGTATTCCTTTACATACCATGAAGTGTTAAAGATGTATGTAATTTTTTGGTTTGTTTTACTTTGAGGATAACCCTTGAGTTCAGAGAGCTGTTTACAAGACCTTGGAAAGTGCAATTCCCCAATAATGTGCTGATTTTCATTTCCCAAAAGGATTAAAAAAAAAAAAAAAATCCCAAGTTGCTCAAATTGCAAACATTAAAACCTTTTGCCAAGCCATATCTCCCTACAGTTTCTTGAGATCACTTACAGTAAGAACTATTTCTCGGATATTCTTCACATAAAGCAACACGTAGTCTTTGATATAGACTTCTCTGTCAGCATAAGGTATGGAGAACCAGTTGCTTGCAATTGCTGCTTCGTTTTCATTGTTACCACTCCATAGAATAATTGATGGATGGGATTTTAAACGCCTTACCTGAAATACAACTTACAGTTTCAGAAGTCAAGCAAAATTACTTCTCTTAAAAATAATAATTTTTAAAAAATCACATTATTAGTACTTGAATTACAAATACACATGCATATTACATATGCTAAGCCTACAATTCCTATTCTTATCTGGACTGTTCGCTATTCCCTCAACTCTCCACCAGGCTCAAACTTTTGTAATATACACTTACAGAGGGGCAAACTTTTAATATGCTGACACATATCCATCATATGCACATGTGCACCTCCATCCTTATCTACTCAGCCACATGTGAAGGGTAAATTCTGTGCTAAGGCATGTTGCAATCGTTAGAGCTCACTCGCAGTGAATGCTCTTAAACATCCTTGAGAAGAGGGCAGTTTGGGCATGTACCTCTGCTTGACTGACTACTCCTGCAAGTAAGTTAAAGGGGATTTAGCAAGGTTACGCTTCGTGTCTGCTACATAAAGGTACACTAACAAACACTTCCAAATAAGTGGTTTTGGAAAGCTAACTTATACAATCAGTCAATCAAAAATAGGTAATGGGAAATAGAGCTTCAACACAGGGACAAAATACCTGATGAGAAACTTCTGCTCTTACGGATTCTAAATAATTCTGGTCAGTTGGATATAGCGCACATGCAAACATAAAGTCCTGCCAAATCTACAGGGAAAAGGAAAGAAAATACAAAAAAACCCATCTGTTAGCAAATCATTTTACATACTTGAAAAATATATGGTTATTGGGATACACAATCCTTTGTTCAGACAGAAGTAATTTATCTCAAAAAGAATTAAAGTTAAATGTTCTATTTGTTATTTGTGTAAAGTACCACCAAAACAATCACATCCTCCATGGGGTTCAGTATGTGCATACTCCACTGTGGTTTTCCTCAATATCAGAGTTGCAGAATATTTACCCTTAGGAATCAGATCCTGAGAGTCTTCACTGATGAGTGGAATATTGCTCAGTAGATGGAGTTCAGTAAGTTTCAATGGAATAATTAGAACCCATGCACTGCTCAAATGTGAACGTGGGGCAACTCCAACTGAACAGAACAGTTTTGTATTTACTACTTTGCAGGTGTAACACCAAATCCCCATTACTTATTAAAAAGAGACAGTAATTCTTCTCATGTGTTATGGAGCACACTTAACAGAGGTTCAAGTGTACTTGTTAACAAAACATTTCCATACCAAATACGCAAACTGATCTTAAAAAAGCAAATCTTATGCAGTAAGAGGGGCAGAAACAAACTCGATCCTCTAACAACACAGTGATCTTTCTCTTCAAAGAAAGCTTGAGTAGATACCACTAGAGAACAGCAAGCCTTTCAATTCAACAGTGAACTTCATCTGTACCTTGAAGAATTACAAAAAAGGGGAAAGAAAGAAGCCAGCCCAATTAGATGGGTAAGATTTCTTGTTTTACCTGTTCTGGTTTTTAAATTGCTGTAACTTTGAGACTCCTGATAGTCTCTCTCAAATGTTAATGGAAAGATCTCTTGAAAAAGCACATTACCCCAAAGGAGTTTGTAGGAGACTACACTTTTGTGAACACCATACTACATAAACAATAGAGAGAGCCAGACCAGCTCCTCGTACAATTGCATTTTCCTTGCAGTGAGAATATGCTTTTCCATTACTCTTTTCACTGTACATTCCCTAAGAAAACTGAAGATAGGGAACAGGACAGTGGGAGGTAATGGATCCATTAATAACTGTTACACTCCTAGCACTGTATAAAAAAAGCAAAGCTATTGCTGAAGAATCACTCAGAATCCTTCAGTGACTGTGTGGAGTCAAAACTCTCTATTGAAAAAAACTTTTGCTATTTCCCTCAGTGAGCTATCACTGTTTTTCCTTAAGCACAGTTTGACTCTAATGCACTTTTAAGCCTTTGCAAGACCATCAGAAGAAACAAAACCAAAAGCCTCCAGCACCACCCCCTCCAGAGTAAGGGTCTGATTTTCTGCATCTACTTGCTATTTTGGCTGCTAAGTAAGATCTAAATCTTGCATTGACCACTGTACAGGCACAGATCTAAGTGGCCTACTTAGGTGCCTAGTATCAAAAATGAAAGAACTGTAAGTGCTCAGAAGCCCTGAAAATCAGGGCACTCATTCAGATGACTAAAATAGATGTAACATTTTATTTTTTTCAAGCTCACACAGCAGAAGGCAGCAAGGTATCAATTTTTTCCCCCTGCTTTTTATACTGTAGAGTAAGACCAAACACACTTCTTGGGATTTTCATACCAGATGCAACTTGGCCTTCGCTCATCTAGTCACTATTTCATCAAAACTTATTAACATGTGCCTCCAAGCTCATATAATCAAAGGTACTCATCTAGGATTATCAGTGTTTGCAGCAGATGTTCCCCTTACAGCTACGTTTATACTCAATTGTAGCTTGTTCAAAATGGCCCTTTGGATAAGGCCTTTCATGCTTGGCTTCAGGCCAAGTGAAATAGTTTTGTTTAAAAAGTTTGAACCAAAAAAAACCCAAACCTTTTCAGCTATTGCTATGAAGGAGAAAATACTTTTAAAAGAAATAAAATTAATTTCCACAGCAGAGAAAAGCATGACTACCTTCTTTGGTGTTTTGGTAACTCGGAGGTGGCCAAAAGCTCAAAACTCAAATACAGCACCCTTTAAATCCTCATTGAGGTCAGATTGCAAGGCCTCTGCTCCCAATCTGGGGCATATACTCAAGCACTCATATTCTTCAGCAGGGCTATTCTCGCATGAGTAAACGCTAAACACAGCTACAGGGCCCCACAGTCTGGCTGCTTTGGAAAAAATATTATTTGATCTTGTGAATAACTCCCCTCCCATGCACTATTTGTTTCACAACTATTTGAGTGTTGCAAGTCCCTGTTGATGCCTACAGTCCACAAAAGTTCTTCTATCATGCTCAACATTACAGTGTAAACATCATCTTCCTGCATTAAGTGACATCACTAGTACCAGTCCCTCAGCCATTCATTTCTTCTCTCATTCTTTCCCAAGAGAGCAGGAAATGTAGAACTGGGAGAGAGGTACAGTATATAAAGATGAGAGTTTTGATCTGAAAAGAGCTAGAAGACAGAAAGTTAAAGCCACAGTCCTGTTCCTCTGATTTGGGGAAATGTAAGGGAGGGAGGGATGGGAAAGATGGTGGGGAGAAAAGGAAGGGGAGATGAAGGGGAGATTCTGGGCTGGGAAGGGAAGTAGGGATGAGTCAGAAACAGGGCTGTAGCCTTGGTTAAAAGAGAAAATACAAGCTGGGGTTCTAATATAAAGTCTCCAAAATATCACTTCCAGTTTCAACAGACAGCCTCAGTAATCAGGAACCATTCAAATTAAAAACAAATTAAAAAAAAAAATCAGGTTGATCTGACTTCTCAGGTTGGTACTCTACCACATCCTTTGGAAAGATGGCTAGAACTTATGTATCAATTCTCTTATTTTGTTCATTTAGAGTGGATTTTTATTTAGAAGTTCTTGTCAGTTTTTAAATAAATGTTCTGTGTTTATTTTTTTTACCATTATTCCTATTTCATCGCAAATATTGTAAAATTCATCTTGTTCATATACTCCTCCTCCCCAAACCCGAAGAGCATTCATGTTAGCATCTGCTGCAGACTTCAAGAGTAGCCATAATCTGTCAAACACAAAAAGATTTATACAAGTTTTGTGAAACTGTATCACTTAGGAGTTTCTAAGGTTATACAAAAAAATCCCCAACACCCCCACACCCAACATTCATCATTAGCAGGCAATCTAAGCCTTATAACTCTGATAGAAACCAGACTATTTTGTTACCTTCTAAGCCTACATGTCTGGACAGACCTCTCAAAAAGCAATTTTTTGTGCACAAAAACTTACTCGGTCCTGTTAACACTTACGAAATAGATGGAGTGACACATAGCAAGTAAGTGCTTTTACAGAAGTATTGGCAGGACCAGATTTAGAAATACTATATTTTCTTAATCACATCGTTCTTTTCTCCTTAGATATTACTTGCTTTAAATAGCAATCACTTGAATTCAAATCCTCTTTTAAACATGTTCAGAAAACTAAATTCTCTTCCTGAGTTCCAGAATGCACAGCGAGAACAGGGGAGTGAGTGGGGGAGGAGAAAGCCCGAGACTCTGAATCTCATTTTAAGGGATTCAGGCTCCATTTGTTTTTCCTTAATCATGCTGGCAGCCTCTAAATTGCATGTGAATGCACACTGCAGCATGCACTGTTGTCCTGGTTCCCCAACTACCCAGAGCAAACCTTACTCAAAGTACAGTGTGGCCCCCATCCCACCTGTATCTCCGGGGTGCTGTGTCATTGAAATCCAAGAAGCCTGGACCGGAGAGGGGAAAAGGGAGAGAGGCTACTTTGCACTTATGCCTCCCTGCACGAGATGGGTTAGGACATGGCTAAAGTGCACTTCCTCTGAGTATAGGATCAGACAGCCTGAGGATCATCCCTAAAAATACTCAAAAGGCCAGTAAACTGTGGACAGCAAACAACCACCTTCCCACCAGTTATTGCACTTGCATGCCTTGAACATCACTCAAATCTATTAATGTTAATTAAGGCCTAATTCTGAGGCCTCCAACCCACAACAATTAGTGACCTACCTTGAAAGAATTTCCACCTGCTAATACCACCCTTTGATAGAGGGCAGACAGAGAATCAGGAGGAGGAAAATATGATCCTTTCTCCTTAGAGAACATCAAATGTGGCTTACGTGTCATAGGTCACTCTGTCCTGGAAAGAATCTGCTGGAATCCAGTTTGAGCCCTTAATGAAAATGGGTCGGCCATTGATTTTGAAGTAGAAACTCAGACCTGGTGAGCCAGGAATAGGTTCCTGAACAAGTTCTACTGTCCGAAAATAGGCCTGTGAAGACATGAAACTTAGATTTAAAGCAGACAAAAATAAATTAAAACAAAATAAATAAAGGAAACCATTACAAAAGGGATTCAGCTGAACACTAACAGCTTAGAATTTGTCAAGGAATCAAAACATAAGGTCTCATCTCTAAATTCCTGCTTGATTAAAACACACTGTAACAGGGCTAAAAAGAATCCTTCCAATAAACCTGTTCACTTTTTAAAGTTACTATTAAGAGAGAGAGAAAGCATGCACAAATGAGCATGCATGTGCACGCATGTATATATGTAAGAGACAGGTGCATGTTTGCTTGCTGCAGAATTCAGTCGAAAGTCCAGCTGAGGAACAGATAGGAATACAGTGGTTGTATTAGATCAGACACACCATTTAATCTGCAATTTTCTCCTTACAGAAGCACACTGCAGCAGCTCAGCTCTAAGTCTTGTCCCTGAATGCCTAGCTTCAGGTTCATTCAGTAAAAGCAAAATCTTCTTCTTTTGCTGCCCTGAAATGATACCTTTTTAATAGGTGTAGCAATTAAAGAGAAAAAAGATATGCATGCAAACACAAATGCCGGTTTGGAAATGAAGGGCCCTCTGGCCATCGCAGCTGTGTTTGAACAGCATGATCAGCAATAAGGTTTCAGAGAGACCAGTACAGCTAAATAACCACTAACTCTGTGTAAGGTAATAAAGGTCATTCCAGATAAAAGCACATCTAAGCAGAAGCCAAACTTTTACAGCTGCTTTTTCAGTCTAATATCTGGTATTGTGTACTGCAGACACTGAAACAAGAAAACATTTCTCCTTCCTGCTGCAGGTGGAAGAAAAGTTCTCAAGAAATCATTCTGGACATTTTCTGGGTCTTCACTTCAGTCAAAGCAACAGTGCTGCTCTGAAGGGTATCCTGATTGCACTGACATAAACACAGACAATTTCACGGTGATGTGAGAGCAGCTAGTTGACTGCAATAATACTTTGCACTGACCCCTTATTTGTAGAGGTGTCTTCCCCACATGCCAGGGGGCAGATGCGGAGCAGCTGCCATGTTAGGCTCCTGTGCAGCTGCAAAGTGTTACAGAAAACATCTCTTTCAGGAAGGCTTTATACTTCCTTTTCTCCTGCATCCCTGTTCCAGTTCAACTTATCTATGCCAGAAAGAAAACTCTTTTTCTTTCTGCTACCTGTTGCTCATTGTCATAGGGAGATAAGTGGGAAATTAAATAAAGCAAAGGAAAGCTAATAGCAAATTTCAGCCAACTCAGGCCAAGCAATAAGTTTGGGTCAGGAGGGCAGGAACTTCATTTTTTCTAGACTACCCCTAAGATAGCAACCACTCCTCTCTCAGATGACTATTTGCTACACCTTTTCAAAAGGACAGCTTGTAGAGTACAGTCTGTTCTCTCTATGCCACAAGCTACGGTTGAGACAAGTATCTGTCAGTAACTCAGGCTAAAATTAACCTAGTTAAGTGCAAGCGATATACCTGTCTTTAAGATAAAAATGTAATTATTTCACACACCAAACAAGGCTGAAGTTCAACAGCAAAATGACTAAACCCACTGTGGGACTGTCTTTTTTAAACTTTCAGCTTATCAAAAATCATAGAGATAGACAGAAAATTATTTCTAGTGGTAGAGAAGACAAAGAAAATCACTGGGTTTTTTGCTTCCTCTGTGGTGCTTCTTAGTCAACTGGACAATTATTAATTAAACACCAGGACAGAGACAATGCACATAACAAACTAGATGCATGAGTGGAGGCTGCAGATCACTGACCTCAAACTAAACCCCTCTGCATCATGGCAATGACCAAAACATAGAAACTGAATGAATAAAAAAAAACCGGACTTGCCCCAAGTCCTGCAGTGTTTCATAGTGTTGCCCTGGAGGCAACAGTGGATTAGTGGCAAGTGGGGCTCAGCATCCGTACCACTAAAGAAATTCCCAGCTAGAGAAAAACTACACAGACCACTGAGAGGACATTTCAGACTCCCTGTCCAATATCTCTGTGCACATACATGTGCTGAGGACAGTGTGCCCTGCCTTTTTTCTACTGTGAACCTGTTGCACACTAGGTTGGTTGAATATAGACCAGCATGATGAACTTAGCTTTAGGACAAGAGTCTTAACACCCATTCCTAGAATTTTGCAGATTTATTTTAACTTGAGAAGTTGAATTAAAAAAACAACCAATATTTCATACAACTTTCATGGTTACCCTAACTACTGAAGGCTACAAAAGAAAAACTATGAGTACTACACTAGTGAAAAAGTTCTGACCTTGCTCCAGTGAATTCAATTACTTTGAGAAAAACTCCTCAGACTCCAGCATAGCTCTTTTTTGTGGCACAAAATGGAATGGGATTTATAGTTGGGGCTCCCAAAGTATTTGGGAGGTCCTTCTAATGGATGTCATCAGGCAGGTTGGGACTGTCTCAGAGTGCACTTGTAATGGAATATTTATATTACTGACAGAAGTAATGTGATATTGCTTTATTCGTGCTCAAGTGGAACTCATGCAACTGGCCAAATTCAAGGCAATCTGAGAGGCTGAAACACGCAGCCAGGACCACCCATACGGCAGGAGGAAGAGGAAGAGCTCCTCAGCCTCATCGCAGATTCCCAGGCCTCCAGGGTTCAGTGCCTTTTTGTTCCCACTCCATTGCTCCCCAGGGGCCCCACCTGGTAACACAGCACCTCTTCCTGTTCCTACAGCAGCTTCCTTCTGCCTTGTTGGGTAAAAGAAGGGCAAGGGGAGACAACTAGCACCTGGCATACTTGGTTACGTGCCTTTCTGGCTACTGAGACCTTGGCCACCTTGAAATCTGTCTGATAGACCTTACTGCCTGAGGACTGAACATTTCTCCCAGTCTTGGAGCAAATAGAAGAGGCTCTCTAGCCATCACAGACCAATCAGCTGGTTCTGTGCACAATTAAGAACCAGATACCTGTCTTTTTAAGTCACATACAAAGGCTTTGTACCCAGTTAAGTGACCTGTGGATCACATTTGGCATTCTTGGATTTAGCAGTAGGAAAAGTAATAGGGATGAAGATGCCTAGAGCTGAAATAAGATCACAGAATGCCCCAGTGACCTAACAAATTAGCACACAGCATGAAAGCAGTGTGAAAACTACAAAGCCAAAAGGAAAGACTTCTGGAAGTCATGCTAAAAGGCCCGGGGCGGGGGGGGGGGGGGGGTAGAGGGAAGGAGAGAAAGACAGCTAGAGGTTAAGATCTTCCAAGTACTAAAATAGCCTCACGAAATAAAAACTGTGATTACAGTGTTGAAGAAATAAGCATACAGAAACATGGGGAAACAGAATCAAAAAGCAAACAAGTGCCTCATGAGGCAATGAAAGAGGTAATAAACTCCTTGATGTAGGCATGGCAAGAAGAAAAACAACTTATCAATAGCAAACAGGACTGGATAGACCCTCCCTCAAGAAAAGTGATTTCATTCTGAGATAATTTCTATTACTTTGTTTCGCATTATCCTGAAAAACAAACTCTAAACCAAAGTGTTCAAATAGAAAAACAAAACAAAACCAAAACCAACCCTGTCCTGGATGTTGGCTTTATTCTGTTTTGTTTTTCTGCTACTCTCAACAGGAGTGAGTAGGTACTTCCCTCAGCCAAAGATGTTCCCAGCACAGCCGGCTAGAGCTTTATAGAGCTCCCGCAGGTACATACTTGGAGGCTACCCAGAAATCTTCCCAAAGGATCAGTTAATGTTTTGGAGACTACTCTAACATGTAGTTCAAGCTGAGGGTAGCCAAATCTGACATAAGACCAAGCTGTGCTTTCTCACATATACAGTTCTCGCCTGTCCAAAGTTATGTAGATACTCACATGGAGA
The DNA here is from genome assembly GCF_000737465.1 of Haliaeetus leucocephalus. Taxonomy (NCBI): domain Eukaryota; kingdom Metazoa; phylum Chordata; class Aves; order Accipitriformes; family Accipitridae; genus Haliaeetus; species Haliaeetus leucocephalus. Next base: position 13,042,815 of record NW_010972576.1, read on the forward strand.
CAAACCACTTGTGAAATGTCTCACCCCAATTTCTTTTCTTTTTAAAAAGAGGGGTGGGAGTGGGAAATGTATTCCACCTGAATACAGTACTAGGCAAACAACAGAACTGACAATAGAACAACTTTCAGGAACATTTATCCCTGATTGTATCTCCTGAACTACTCAAAGTTCTTATTAAGCCATATGAATGTTGCTATTCAGTCCTGCTGACATGACAGCAGATTGTGCTAGAACATGAAAAAACTGCATATGGAGGCTTTTTCCACTCGTACAGCTCAGGCCGGGGGCAGGGTGGTGTGTGTGTGTGTCTGTCAGAATCCAAGACAAAGCTTCACAGAACACATGAAGGAATACTAGACTTTACACTATGAATCTTTAATGGCTTCATATGCTGGTTAATTTATAATGCCCACTCTGTGGTGCATTTGCTTTTTTCCCCCCTTAAGGAGAAAAAAAGAAGAGGCTTCCAAGTATCTTTTGTAGACCATGGAGTCCCTCTGATCATATGCCACAGGGCTCTATGAAATATCCTGACGCAACTACCCAAGTGGAATCAATTAGTTTTCCTATCATTGCGCAGTTTTCACACAGTAACAACAGAATTTTCCTTTTTACAGGCTTTATAGCCATATTTCCTACAACCACTTTTTCCAAGCATAATATGCCATGTTTTTTTGGTGTGGTTTTCTAATTGTTTCAAAATTAAATCACTAATAACAGTGAAGAATTATTATTATGACTTCACAATCAAACTAAGGGCTAGCCCTATAAAGACTAGGACTCCAGAAGCTACTGCTTTTCATAGGATTTTTCACATGAACAAATACTACAGCAAATAGCAATTTTAGATGCCTACTGACCACATTAGCTTTTAGTGAAGCAATACACATCAGAATCACCTAATAAATATGTAAATTTACTTGGTTGTTTCCACATGTTGATGGCATAAGGAGACCAGTCTAATTTGTATGATTTTTTTTTTCCAATGGACAATTGAAAATTACCTCTTCCAGACTTTTTAGTAAAAACAAACAGAAAATTATACAGTCAGTGTGTTGCAGGAACCGTTATGCAAATATCCCTGAATATTACTTTCATGGTTATATTAAGATGTTACCTCTTCTTAAACCTGAAGCACATCTATATTCTAATAAATGAATGTATGTTAGCTTTTTAGGAATGTTTCTATCCCACAAATTTTTTTAAAAATTGAATTAGCAAGAAAAATCTCAGTAATAAATCTTCAGATAATCTATAGACATCTAAAAGGGTTTTTCAGTGCATGATACAAAAACATCAGCATGATATATCAAGTTTAAAAGTGCTTTTTTTCATAAGATAGAAAAGAAGTAAACATCTTTTCCTTTCTGAGGTTTCCAACTAACTGTAAGCCATCTTCCAGTCTGAATGCAGGTAAAGGCATCCACACAAATTAAGGCTAGCAGAAACAGGTAAACATACATTGTGACATTAAAAAACCTCTTCTTTCTCATTAGCATTTTCACATGCATATTACAATCCAGCAAAATATTTAAGAGCTCTAGATACCTGCTATGCAGAGCAGATGTCCTAACAGTAGCTGTGCAATGCCAGCTGTAATCAAGCTGAAGGGCTCACCTTTGAAAATTTCTCAATCTGGTATCCTGCCTCCATGATGAAAGTTGTTGTCATGTTATATCCAGTTTGTTTTCCATGTCCATTTGGCCACCAAGCCTCCACTGCAGAACTCTTGAACATACAAGAGAGAAAGTCAGAGCAATGTGTATAAAAAGAGGCATAACATGCACCTAGGGGCTCAGATATCTTTGAGTGAATTACCACAAGTCTAATGAGTTTGTGTCTCAGCTGAGCCATGGTAACTGCGATGTCTCCAGCTGCAGCTCTGAGGTGAAAATCATTTAAAGAGAGAAGTATGATTTCTTCCACTGAAGTCCAGGCTATCACTTCATCTTGTGTCCACAATAGGCCATGAGCACACAAACACGTGCATGCGCACGTCTAGCTGCTACCCCTCAACTGAGGTACATTGACAGAATATTCTCCCAAAACTCAAATATCTGTCAGGAGCAGATATTGTTTGCTAGTCTCTGTATCATACCCCTCCTCTCATTGACCCTTTTACCTATCACATACCACATTCAATATACAGAGGTGACATTTTTCAATTGTGGCTTTGGTAATACGTGACCATACTGACTGCTTCACTTATGTCAAGCTTTTAAGTGAAATTACAAGGTTCGTTCTTTCTTTTCAGTGTTTTCTGCTTTTTCTCTATGCTTCCTAATCACATCATTAGTACTCCATAATTTTTACAAACATAAAAAAACTACCTCTAGGATGACAGAATGATTTAATTTTCTCATTTTTCTAGTCACAGAGCAATATTTATATCTTCATTCTAGCAGCCTACTTCTGCTGCTCAATCCTATTGCCAACATTTGCCAGTTGAGTGCACAACACAAAAATTGTGGAAAGAAAGCAATAATGCATGCAACCAAACAATGGAGGGATCAGCACTGAATAGAGTCATGTAAGGAGTGCCTCAATCTTTTCAAATAAAATGAGGCCAGAGAGCAGCCCAACAATATGTTTTGCTGTAGCCATACTTGGACACAATCATGAATGTATCTACTAACATTGCGGCTTCCGCGATACAGAATTATCATAAATGCTTGTGCAGAAGTACTAATCTCTGTGTTGCACGGACACAAATGGAAGCACAAAATCAGTGTGTGCCTCAACAAGGGAGTGTTCAAAGCCACCTGGCACGGCTGGAGTGTCTCATTGGCCACTAATGATGTCATCCCCATGCTCACCATTAGCTGATAAGCAAAATGCTGTATGTTAGCAACACAGCACTTTGTGTGGCAGTTGCAGGAAGACTGCTTACACATCTCGGGTGATACACACCACTCAAACACCTACTGGCTTCGCAACATAATCTGCAATAAACTCTCAACTAGAAATAAATTTCTGGTGAGGTCTCACTATTTAACATGCACCACACAAGTCTGTCATACAAAGTAAGGCTCTATTAGGCTTATTGATACATGAGAACACATTGCAGGGCTTCTTGTAAAATCAGCTGATGTGAATTCATGCAGCAAAGCCTTTTGTGTACGAAGAATAATAAAACACTGTTGCCTCTGCTCTGAAGGAAGTGCTTCCTTACAAACTTGCAGTCATACTCCACTAACAGATTTCTTTTGAAGTTGGGGATGGGGCAATTAAATAAATCAAAATAATTTTTGAGGTTTCACATTGCAGTGCCTGCTTAATGTAATCCCTGAAAAGGCTAAGCAGAGACTAATGATTGTTTTAAATGAAACTGGGTATGTGTAATTGCTCATGCAACTTGTATGTCAGATGACAACAGTAACAAAAATCATGTTTGCATGCTTTTATGCTTTCATGTCAAAATAAAACAAAGCACATAAGTATGCAAGTCACTGAGTGTGCATACTAGAACATAAATATCCTGCTTGCCTTGAACACATGCTTTTTCTCCACTCAACTGACAAGAGAACTTGAGAATACATGCATAACGCATTCAAACTGGGGAAACAAATGCAGAGTTACACAGTGATAGAGAAAATCAGTAGAGCCAGTAAAATATACAAAGGTTTGAGGGCAGACCCTCAAACATTATTAATGGCCAGAACTGTCAGACGCCCCAAATTCCTGCTCACAGCACGTTGCTCACCCGCAAATCTAACTGTGCCCTGTGGCAGTGAAACAGACAGCAGCTCCCGTTATGATGTTGGCTCCAGTGGAGAACACCATCAGCTGTGGCTGCCACTGTGCCTGCCAGGACTCCCACCCTGCACACTGGCCTGGGCCTGCTGCTGTCAGGTTCAGTTCTGCACAGTCAGCTCTAGTAGGGCCCTGCGCTCTGAGCAAGAAGCCAAGACAAAGTTCATGGTTCTTTTTGCTACACTGGGCTCACTGCCTAATTCAAGACACCTACCTATTTGTCAACTAGAACAGACACACTGATTTTCTTCATCTCTCAAGCCTATCTATCTTTTCTTAATTACATCTGTGTGATGAAACTCAACAGTTTCTAAAAAAAACACAAACAAAACAAATTCTATAGAAGTTAAATAATGTTGGTGAATTAAGTCTGCCACCAGATAGCTTCCCAACACTTTCTGAAAGTAAGCAGACCAATTCTTTCCTCTTTTGTCACTGGGCTGTATACCAAATTCATTGTTTTTCAGTTGAGTTCTCTCCTCATTAGAGCATCCTTTACCTCTCTCAAATTCCTCCTGAGTTTTGTCTACCCAAGGGACTACAAGCCAATGTAAGGAAGTACTACTCCACAACATTTCCACCAACCTTACTGCCAGCCAAGTTCTTTACAGGGCTCTTTTGCTTTTATTTACCTGAAAGAGTTACTACTGAAAGGTTTGAGGAATGTTTCCTCTCTTTCCTGGGAGAACCATGCATATTGTAGTATATTCTAGTCTCAATCAGTCCAGTAAACAATAGCATAGGAGACAAGATGCCTACTGCCAGTTAGGTGAAGTGATACAGGGTATCCAAAGGTTATCTACCTAAATAGCTCATTTAACAGTGGCCGGTGATTATGTGATCTTTTTGTTTTGCAGTAAAGGAAAGGCTTCATCAACTTTTTGACACTGAGCTATGTAGCCCCACAGACATCAATTTTTAGACAGGAAAAGAACTGTTCTATCCTGTAAGGGGTACAGAACTGTTGTTAAAGTCAGGAACACAGTAAGGAAGGAGAGGGAGACCTAAAACTGGCATGGGGGCAGAAAGACACATTGGAAACCAGGAGAAACATTTTGCAGTTGGCTAGGGTTCCACACACACCTCCTTACCTTGTTGATGTTTACAAGCAGCACAATGCTGCCTTCTCCAGGTTGAAGCTTCACACCGAATGTTTGCTGCGTTTGCAATTTAGGAATGTTCACAGTCACAAGACCTGCAATTGGTTTGGAGCTGACTACATCAAAAATAGACTCAATTTCAAGACTCCACTGCTGAGCACTCTTTACTAAGTGAAGGGGGAGAAAAAATGGGAATTTAAGAATTGTGTTTATATACCTATTAGTTAACATGATCTCCCATAAAAGAAACAATTCAAACACCTCAGATTAAATTTAACAATGTTCAGGCTGTGTTTGAACCAGACCTGCAAGGTTCATCTTCTTGTTTAGTGCATTTGATATCTGTGTTTACATTTGCAGATTCAGAAGAGAACTACACAATATGATTTATGTTTCATAACTTTTTCTGTCATTCAAAAGCCATCCAGGTTTTCAGAGTTCTGTACAAAAGTCAGAGACCATGACACCAGTCACTTCATTAGGAAGGATTTTTTTCCCACCAACTCCCATAGACATTATATTTGCTTTTAGTCAGCACTCGTATGAACATGGTACTCTTTGCGAAAGATCGTAATCACAAGGCAGTACAATCACTTTTGTCGATTAAACAAAAACAGTATTAACAGAAAACAAGCTGAATTCATCCCAGAGTCACTAGACAAAATGAATGGAGTTATGCTGGGGATGAATTGGGCCCATTGTGTCTAGACTTGATGGGCTGTATCTTTATGTCCCTTCCGCCACCGAAGTGTGGTGGAGGAAACAAGTTAATGACTTCCCTGAGATCTCTCTACAGTTACCTCAGACAGTCCTCTCCTGTACAGAACTTACTGAATAAGGCAAGCCAGGGTCTAGGGTACTCAAGATTAACATGTAATTTCCCATTGACTTCAGCAATTAAGTTACGTGTCTACAAACATAGCCTGGCTAATCCTATACTTCAAATATTACAGATGAACATGTAAGCAAAAGCAAATAAAACAGAAGACAAGGAAAACTAGAACTAACACACATTTTAGATACACAAACTACTAACCATTTACTTTCTCTTTTCATGTATATATTCTAGCTCTCCTTCCTCCAGGATAGAAAGGGAGCTCCCTCCAAGAGCAAAGAATTGCATTCAGCCCTGGTTTGATTTTCACTGTCTTTTGTAGAATGAAGAGCAATGAATATGTTCCCAAGTTTTTATTACACCCAGCGTTAGCCAGGGAAGACCAATTTTCAGAAACGTTGAAGGAGTTGAAAAAACATCCACCGTACCCCGCAAGGGTCAGCCATTACAGCGCTTTTTCCCTCCCTTCCAAGGGCATATAGGAATTCCAGCCCACTCTTAAATGCATGAACTGTGGGTCTAGGCAGAGAAATCAAGAACAATGAATCTTTGACAGACTCAGTAGTCAAAAGGCTGTGACACCAAATTTGATGAGCAATATAACTGCATAAGCAGCTTAAATTCAAGTTGTGCATTTACTCTTATTTTTCAAATGTTATTACGTTTGAATACTAATAAGCTCTGGCTCTGCTTCCAAACCGCTCTCTGCTGAATGAAAGAGGTTTTCTCTGCTTATCCAGAGAGCAAGAGTTTACCTACCAGAAGGTGGAGTTGTGGGAATGTGGGAGGGACCAGAAAAGATTTTTACTGTAACTAAATTTTAGAGCACACAGACTCTGTGCTGGGGCTTTCCATGGAAATTCCAGTCACGTTAATTCTAGCTAAGACCTGCAGCTATTTCAGGAAGCTTTAAAAGCAGCCAGGGAGTGACGTCTTCCTCTTTTATTCATACACAACAACTCTATTCCCAAGGGCTGAAATTCAACCCAGTGCAGAGGACTCACGTGCTAGCCTTTACTCCACTGAAGACTGGGCTCAACAGGCAGTGAAAGAAAGCATGCGGGTGGTCTACAATGGGGCATATTACCGTTTACAGAGAGTTTCAACAGAAAATTAACTACTTTTGCTCAGCTGCAATGATCTTCAGGACAAAGGAGAGGAAAATCAAAGACCACGTCAAGGGAGGAAACCGGTTCGGTAAGTTAGGTAGCAGGAATGCAGGAGGCTATCCTCTCAAATTGCAGCCTTAACAAATTATCCTTGCATAGCACAACTGCTTTAGACTTCATGTTATGTCCTGAAAACTCTGCGCTCTTGAAACTCTGCTCACTGTGCATTGGTCTTCCCAACACAAAACTAAATTCCCACTGCAGCTTTGCCTTTGTTTTAAATGGAGGTGAGACAAAAGTGAGACATATTTATTGGGAGTCTTGGTGAAAACACATGCCAATAAAAAAGAAATGCTTCAAAACAGGAGAACAGGGACTAACCTTAGCTATACTAAATATATTTCTGCAGTTATTCGGAGATCTTCAAGCAAAAAAAGATTCTGAATTCTAACATTTTTAATCACTATTGTTTGTACTGAAGCACTGTTTCAAGCCCTAAAAGGGTGTGCTGTGGGAAGAACTACACACAAAGTCATAATAAAACAATAGAACCTTTCCTAAACCGGCAGTTAATTGAGCTTAACAATAAAATGGTTTGTATTCCAAAGGTGAAACAACAATAAAAAGTAATAACACGACTTACCAAAGAAAGAAGTCAAAGAAAAGTAAATCAGGTGATAATGGTTATAGGCCTCAATCCTAACATCTTTCCAGATTCCTTGAGTGGGGAAAGAAGGGCCCCAGTCCCAACTAAATGAACACTGCTCCTGGAATACAGAATGATTATGTTACAATTGCCTATTTTTCACACAGACATTGATGCTGTGCCAGAAATAAAAATAATTTGCTACCTAGAAATAAAATATTGCCAGGCACTGAAAGAATTTTTCCAATTTCTATAAACCCAGAAGAGCCTACAGTAATGTTTCTCTTATTTCTTAACCAGAACTCCACTTCTACTACCTGTATAAAAAATACAATTTTGTATTAAACATCCATATGTAGCAAAATTTTATATTGGTGAGAGAGCAAGATACCACTTAGCCCACCACTTTAAACAACCCAGTAAAGATCAAAAAAACAAACCAGCAGGTTACTCTCAATTCAGCTCTGAATTACCTTAGTTTGTAATGTCAGTATTTAATGGTATACCTAAACCACAAAGTAAGCAGAAAACCGATGGTTACAAATGTTAATCTAAAAGAACAATATCAAATTAAAAATTGTGGGTATATCTGAAATACCTTATCCCCTATTTTTTGTTGTAACACCATAGATTAGTACAAGGAAAGAGATGTGTATGTCTGGTTCAGCCATGTTCACTGTTTATCCCCTTTTTATGATTCTCTCATACAAAAACAAAGGGAACAAAAACATGGTTGAGAAATAGCTTAGTTCTGGTTCCAACATCAGAATAACTGTCAGAATTATAAAATGCTGGTCAGGTAGAGAAGTACCTACACTGCTCTCCATTTAGCTGTTTTCAAACCTGGTCAGACCTCTAGTTAACAAATCCCTTGAAGACATCTATTCAGCTGCCCTCCAAGCTTCACACAGCCCCAGTCCCCAAAGCAAATACAATAGATCTCCTTAAAGTCTTGTACAGTGACCTACAGTTCTAAATTTAGAGACTAATAACTTACAGCCGAGGCATACTAATTTTGGCAAACCACACCACACAAAGTCTGGCCTATCCCTTGCATTGCTGGAGTCAGCCTGCCTGCCTATCAAGTTGCAAAAGAGCCTTCCAGGAAGCAAGCACTGTACCTATTTCAAGTGTAAAAACAGGGACAACACATTCTTAGAAAACAAGTCAGATTGAAAGTAATTTTCCCTTCATAAAAAATAAACAAATGAATCACTGACAGATTGTCAGGTTTCACTAATAATATTGCAGCGACCGCTATCAGAAATAGTATGTCATAAGAACAATATGCTTGTAGCACTGAAGTACATTACCAGTGAAAGGCTTGCGTTTTGCCACAAATTCCTATTAAGATTTAGATAAGTTTACTGCACTTAATAGTGAACCTCAAACGTGTAAACAGTTCTCCACTACTTTAAGATGGTAAGCAGCCAGCTTACTTTAGCAATGTTCTAGTATGTTTACTTTTAAATGTGACATCACTGCTGTTGTTGCCATATACTTGGAACTAGAAATGTTTCTGGAAATGTCTGAAGCGGCTTCCAAGTACAGTCAAACAACTCCTTTGAGGAAGAGCACTAAGGTAGTTTCTTACAAATGTAAAGGTATAGTTCAGTAAAGCATAAAGTAATTCCTGGCCATTTTTGCTCTATAAATAAGTCCACAGCTGTTTAAGTGCCTTCTTCCTTCCAAGCTCCTCCCTGCACTGACTTCTAAGAAACATGGTGAACTCATAAGAATTAATCAACTTTCTAAAATGCTGTGAAAATAAAATTAGCAGCAAGTAGTAATAAAGACAACATCTTAATCCTGAAGGATCTTCCCAGGACAACATGGAGCCTATCTTTCCATTAACAAATTTTAAAGGAAATCACATCCAGATTTACATCAACGGGATTCCAGTAATTTTTTTGAGGAGGATCTAGAAGGACTTTATTGAAAAGATTAAAAATTGTTAAAAAGAAAAGCATTTAAGTGGAGACAAACACCCAAAAAGAGAAATTTCAAAATAAGATCACCTAGCTATTGTCTCTAGCTGCTGCAAAGCTATCAGAAATATATACTACTGAAATGATAGTTTGCCTTGAGTAAGTTTTAACAGCGATGAAGCCATGTCTTAAATCAGAATTTCTGAGCTTCATTCATTGTATATTACATTGTTATTTTCACTGAATATGTACTTAAAAGTCACACTTCACAGCACTGCAATAAGATGAGAACAGGTCCTCTGTTGGATAACACTTCTTGGGACATGCCAGAGCTGCCCTGTATAAATAGCACAGCACATGAGCAATAGCAAACACTCACAAAGCTGCTTGGCTGAGATTTTTACAGCCTTGGCAATATACACTGGTATTTGCAACAGTAAACTCTATTGTCAGCATACATTGCTAAACCCACCCAGTGGATCAAAATGTAATGATTACACATTTCCCAATGCTATCCTGCTCTCTTAGCAGCAAGTCTCCTTGCTGACTCCTTGAGGAAAACAGCCTTTTAAACATTCTTATCGCCTAGATATGAAGCCTGGCCTTCTTATGCCTCTTGTATTATCGACATGCTAGATTACAGGTTTCTGGGGGGACAGGAGAAGGAAGCTGCAATGAAAAATATGCCCTACTTATAAAATGACATTGCAGATTTCAGAATACATCTGTAAGGACAGCACGTGGTGCATTCCTCTTTCCAAGCCTGAAGCCAGGGACAAGATAATTCTGCCCCTACCTTTCTGATGAAATTAGCGTGGCACTCTCCTTTCTGCACAGGTGGAGGGCACGCCGGGGGAATGCTGTATGCTTTGTGACATCTGCTCTGCTCTGCTGCATACGAAACAGCTGATAAGAAACGGACTTCAACAAAATTGACCTCCTTGATCACGCTGGTAATATCAAAGCTCTAGGTCAAGAAAACAGAAGAAAATCATTACAGAGCTGACATTTATTTATGAGATTTATAATCACTGTTACACTGGGATTTTACTACCATACATATATTACTCAAAGGCATTTGAACTATGATCTCAACAGACTGTGGTTTTGAAGGAAACGAAAAGCTGCTTCTTAAGCTGAAAAAAGAAAATACACAGTAACATTCCAGATACAAGGAGATGTTTCTGGGCAAACCACTTTCCCCATACTGAGCCCCCACTGCAGGCTGCAGCACTCTGCTTGCTCACAGAAGTGTTTGAAGGATAAGGGTGGCAAGAGAATCTTTACCCTCCTTCCTCACTCAGAACTCATCTGCATCTTTAGAAAGACACCTTGTTCCAACACAGAAAGCTGGTCTATACAGGAGTCCTTCCAACTCACACTGTGCTGCCAGCTTACCTACCGCAAAACACTGAGCTGCCTTTTGCGTGAATGCTGCAAAGCTGTGTATTTCATGCCAACTGCACGCTTACCCCCAAATGTACAGATACACATTCTATGCCAGCACCAAATAAAGCATGTGGGGGCTTCCTCACTGGCTCACAAAATCCACTTCAGTGTGGTTGGACAGAAGGATAAATGTTTGGTTTCAGAATTACCCTGTGCTATCAAGACAATATGGTTCCAATGGCTAATACCCATTTCTTCTTCACAGTGTGACAAGCCAAGTCTTGGCAATTTTTTCCAACTTGTGAGCAGCCCAGCTAGCATCACTTATGTCTGTAGCGTACAGCAGAAAATTACAAAGCAAATAGCATCCCCCATACAGAGCCTTCACAGAGTCCTTTCTGCAGACATAGTTATGTGGAACAGGTGAACAAAGCAGAAGTCTGGGTCACAGTAATCCTAGGCTCAATTTAAAACAGTTCACTCTGGTTTTACAGTGAAGGCCATTTCATGAACTGTTACAATCTGAGGCAGAATGAAGTTGCAGAAATAAGGGCAAAATAATATCACTTCCCAATTCTACAGAGCCTGCTACTGGCAATCCTTTAGATACTCTCCAAATAGTAAATAATTACAATTTCATAAAAGCTCTATGAAATTTCTTATTTTATAGATGGTAAAACTAAGGCACAGAGAAACTAAGTGATTTGTCCCAGGTCACACAGACCCAGGTGGCAGAATATAGCTCTCATGTCTCAGGCCAGTACCACTGCAATAAAACCTGCCAGAATGGTAAATGCTGAGATATGAAGACACCAGATTTCCTCTGTAATTCAGTTATTCCACTAACATTCTTCCTTTAAGTTTTTCTTTTTTGATTCTTTTAAGAGAAAAGTAAGGATTGTCCCTTACGCCAGTACCCAGAATAATTTTATATTTTAAAGCTATAAAATTAGTTTGACTGTTTTTGCCACTCTCAAGATCATTCCATGATGAGTTCTCTCATGCTGACATAGGCTAAGCCCAAAAATGCAAGACAATGTTATCAAAAGACCAATATTAAAAATCAAAAACCCTATACAAAAAGAGCATGGAAACACAAAGTCTTTGCAACACGTGCATTTTCATTTCGGTATTTACATGTAAACCATTCTAATACCAATTAGTAAGCAGACTTACAGCTAATATAACAGATTTAAGCTTATATTTTCTTGGAGCTGTGACAGATCCCAAGAAGCAAGACTTATATTATTAGCTGAAGTGATCCTGTTGCATGGGTCCACTCATTTAGAACAAGACACATTCACCTCCAGATCTGACCCTGCTGCTACTGAAAAGATAAGTACACTTCTCTTTCTAACAGTTATCTGATTACACATGCAGTCCTTAGGTCAACACTTCCTGCGTCCAGGGACCTATTTTTATGTGTACTTGAATGCACTGAAAATGCTCAGCACAAAATGGCTTTGAAGAAAAAACAGAAGCACCTTCAGAAATAAACACATTACTTACATATCTGTTGAACATGTTGTCTGTTCTCCCAAGAGTGATATTGTTGATCAGGATCTGTGCTACTGTATCTACTCCCTCAAAAACCAAATTCACTTTCTGCCACTTTCTACAGAAGATAACATATGCATAAAAAACTGTTAGAATACCTAGGGTTAAAAACACACAGGAGACAGACAATATAAAAATGTATGCCACCATTATCTTTAGCAGCAGTTGTCTCAACTACCTCCAGAAATATTTGACTTAGTATGGCTACATTATATCTTTAAATAGTCAAATTAAGATGACAGCTGAAGTGGCTCAAGTCTGCAGCACAGCATGTTCACATGCCCACCAGATATAAGATGGGCTAGCTTCCAATCAGCCTAAGTATTATCCTTCCTTCATTGGCAATTCATAAGTAATTTTTAACAATTTAAAAAAATAGGAAAAAGCAACTACTGAAGTGTTCTTTAGCAACAGCTTTGCAGCTGTTATTGCATAATTTGTTTTATTAGACACGAAAGTATTAAGCAGCTAGCAATTCTGCATGAAAGATGGCACAGAACTATTTTAGACATGTGTTTACTGCATACCTGATGTCAAAAGGAGTTTTGAATGTCCTGCTGTAAGTCCAGTTATCCAGTGAGATCCATCTGTACATCACATCATTAAATCTATAGTATGGATCCTAATAACAGACCAACAAAAAGAAAATTACAAGACTTATTTAGTAATAGTTTTACTATGTGAAATGCATCATAATATCCATTAGATGAGCACTTATTTCAGACAGTCTGCAAATGCAAAATCCACCTTATTTCATTCATCCTGATATTCCTTTTCACCTTTGAAATACTATGTGAAAGCAAAGCTTTGTTAATACTTGACTTTACTTATATAGGTTAAAACCTCTTTGCTGTAATCATTCATACTCAAACTAGATGGAGCAGGATTTGTTTTTACATAAGAAATGACTGGGCTGGAAATAAAAAAAAAAATCAAGACAGCTTGTGACTTAATGAGAGGAACAGAAACATGATCACCCTCATAATGATGGAGAAAGTAAGACTAATAGGATTTTAAGAGGCAAAGAAACAGCATTTTAGGCCTCCAGGGACAGCAGCGAACAAATCTCTACAGTTTAAAATAATTGCAAATACTCCAGTTGTTTCTTGTCAACTAGTCTTGATGTGGTAAGGCTAAATGAAATCGTTATATTTGGAGAGAGGGAGAAAGAGATGAAGGAGAAGCAACACAATTTGGTTTGTTGTATAAAATTAAATGACTACTTTTGAGAATAATGCTGCATTTATACCAAATGTGTTCTTTTTCCCTTCTTTTCCCTTTAGTCACACTACCCAGGAAGAATAAAGGCACAGTTGGTCTCAGCTAAGTCCTCGACCTTTTTGGCTTCATGCTGTATTTATTACCTTATGGTTGGTCACAACGTTCCTCACCTAGGCTGAAGGAATCAGTTACACAGACCTGACAACCCACCGCCTTGAACATGGTACAAAGGCAGCAGAAAGATACGGTGTTACATCCCCATGTCAGACAGTTCAGAGTGCAGGTACCCGGGTCAGTGACTGACAGCTCAGTTCAATCCTCTTCAGCAGCTGCACAGCTGAACTGATTTCCCAAAACAAAGACCAATCTCTTCTGGACTACATGACTCAAACTCAGCTAAGAGAGAGTGTAGCTGCATTAAGGTTCCCTTTGATACGAGTCTTCTACAGTACCAGCACAGCTAACTATCTGTCCTGAATATCCAGATTCGCACTGAAGAAAATCTGCGCAGCTTTTTTTTTCTTCTTGCTGAAGCTCAATTTTTCTCCCCATTTCAGGAGTCAGTATAGATACTAAGGACACTTTTGGATTTCAAATCTTCTGAAAAACATTGTTTCATATCTCATATTTGTTTTACAACTCATAGGGTCAGGCTCTGTAGTATAAACACAAATCTATTTACATAGCAGAGCAAAATCATAACATCTAAGTGACCATCCTCAGCAGCATAATCTCTTCTGGAGTCCCGCAGCAATATAAACATCATTCCTTGAGCCCACACAGAGGGAAAGTTGTCACCTTGCCTCTACATGCTATGGTCAATCAATCAAATCTCTTACTACAAGGGAATAAGAGTCAAGAAAAGAAATGTCTTGGTACCTCAGTAAAACTGTGACCTCTGTATTGGTAATACAGTGTATTCTCTAAAAGTTAAGTCAGCATGAGCTTACCAGAACAATTACTGAATTTTAACATATCCATACTATTACTTTTATATGCAAAATGCTTGAGGACTATATCTCAGACTTTCATTAAGATGCAAAATCTAAGGCTAATAAACACATATTAAAATGCAAAATTCAGGCTCATAAAAGAAACTCTGTTAAGATTACTGTATTGAGACAACAAAAGGCAAGCATCAAATGTCAGAGACCATGAAAACCCACAATATGTCCTTAAAAAGCACATTTTTAACAACTGTCTTGCTTTAACATTATTTACTATTTTATTTTAGGTTATGCTTTGGAAAATGTGTGGAAAATTTCAATCATTGCCAGTTGTATGTGTGAAATACTTAACAAAAGACGTAAGATGCAAGTTGTAAATACACTAGCAACAGCAGACTGTAAAGCCAAAACCAACTTGGTCAGTGGTCAAACAACCTACATCAGTGCCTCATCAAAGATCAAGACCCTGCATAAAAGAAACCTGCGCTGTTTCTCCACGAAAGCATGGATACTGCGATGTTAATGAAGAAAGACCTGTCGTCTGGAGAACACAAAACTGGCCGTCTAGCAGCAGACAGAAGCATAGGAATGTTTCATCAGATGGGCTTTTACAGCAGTTTACAAACAGAGCTGCTTGTTTAAATCTCAGAGCGTACTGCAGATCCTTTTTCCTGAAGGGGCTTTCTTCTTCTGTTTTAGTCTAAAGCCTTCAAACTTCAAGAAATGCATTGACTGCTAAAATATATGTCATAGAAGGTGCTAATTAGCCCCTTCTGATTCATAGGAATACTTGTTTCTTCCTCACAGGCATCCACCTTTTTAGATGGGAAGCTCCTAGTTCTGTGTACCTTTATATAAAACGTAACAGCTTACTGATATCATTGCTACATAACTAGTAAAACAGCTTATATATCACACAGAAAAGCTGTTAAATGCTAATACTGGTTAGTCATTTTAAGCATGACAAATGTTGCTGGTTGTAAAATCAGTCATGTGGCAATGTTCAAGCAATGCTTTTAAGGCAGTTCTCAAGGTTCAGGAAAAATGCACGACCACAACAAAGTCCTGTAAGAAAGGAAAATTACTTCTCCAATACACTTGAGAGATTATTGACTTTTTCATTATTAAATGCAACTGTTTTGAGTGCTGGAAGATGTACCTATAGAAGTCAAATTGTTTGGATTTATCTGAAACAGAATTTCATACTGCATTAAATCAGCTCACATTAATATTAAAGGTTTATTTCAAAAAACTGGATTAAAAAAGACAAATTTAAAACTCTTAAGGGCACTGGGAGAATTTGAAAGATGGTAGGAAATAGACTGCACATGCATTAAATATACTTCACATTCATTAGCTCATCATGTTCCTGGAAGCAAGTCATAGAGGGGTGGAGTCAACTACAGCTATTTTTAGATCCCACCAAACATGACAGCCTTGCATTTTCCTGCTCCCTGCAATTTGGGGAAAAATTCTGAACCACTCAAGCTCCCTGCCTCTTTGTTCTCTGCTCCCAACTTCAATGCTGTAAGAAAGCAGCAAATCACCTGCTAAGATGAGGTAAAAAGCCCGCTACAGACCATCAAAAGGAAGTAATTTCCAGTTTGGGTAATAGGACATCAGCAAGACTTCAAAAGCACTGGCAGCACTACACTGAAGACACTGCCAAGCAGCTAGATGGAAGCTCCTCCTTGCAATGATTTTAAGGGGATATTGAAAAGCTACAGTCATATAAGCTAAGAGCTTCTCCTGTTAAGCAGGAAATGGATGAGACATGAACACATCAGAAGTGAGGCTCAAAGCCCAAGTGTGTGAGCTGTGCCAGGCACACCCTGGCCCCATGAAGGGCCACCTTCAGGGCCCCCGCGCAACCGGGAGTCCCCGGGAGCACAGCACAAACACCTGAATGACACTAGGCAGAGCCAGCTGGATCCACGCAGAAGATCAGCATGTAATAAAATGAAAAGTAACACAGGGAACAAAAAACAGATTCCTTTGCCTTATCCTACTTTTGTTATGATCTAATTTGAAATTGCCTTGCATGCTCTTCTCTCATAAATCAACTCTGCTGATATTTTATAATGTACACCATAAGAAAATCCTGCTGATGTAACAGATTACCAAAATAAAACTTTCAAATCATCTTTCATGATTTACAGTTTAATGATTTTGCTGTTGCCAACTTCAGACTGGAAGCTAAATAGTTAAGATACTTATCTATATCTACGCACTCCTTGTTATCTCAAGCGATAGCAGTCAGGACTTCTATACAATCTTCAGGAAGCCCAGTTTTACATATTTACAGCCTGAAGTCAAGCTGAACTAACAGGAGTCATGAATGGATCATATTCTTGGAGTATGAGTTTTGGAAGTTCATCTTAAAGGGATTCATTTTTGGTAGTTACTCTAACAACAGTAAACTGAACATCAGCATAAACCTTATGCTCAAGATGTGTTACAGCTGAACACTGAGCCAAATACTACTAAAGAGTTAATTAACAAGATATTAATACCCATTGCTTAATATTCTTTTAATACTCTGCTGTATTTAAAAGGCTACTATAACTTTTATCTATTTTAACTTCCCAAGCTTTTGAAAGATAAACTTGAGTGCCCTTTAATATTCATCCTAAATTTCACTAAGGCTTTTGAACACTTCCACATAAGTTCACACAACTCAGCAGAGCACATATGTTTTAACGGAAAATAATATATTTATATTAATCAACTATTTCATCAATGAATGCCATTTAACCTATTAGAACCATACGATACCCAATGTAATTGTTACCTGGCTTGTTCTGAAAAATCTAAGTTACAATGAAATGTCAGAAAATACACAACAGCATATTTTACACAAATGCAGAACAAGCTACAAAAAACACACACTACTTTACAGAAGTGCAGAAATATCACTTAAGATACATAAGCTTCTGTCTCTTCTAATATATTTTAATATCCAAGTTTGACCAAGACCACTGTAACCTTCTGTGTCAAGTGCATGCCCTTGCTGTATCAGAGCCGAAACAGCAGTGTTATCCAGCCCCCATATATTAGCATCACAGTTGCAGACCCCCCATGATAGTTCTTTACAAATCAAAGTGACAGCTAATAAGACAAAACAGCCTTTCTGTATGAATGCAAATGTCTGACAGTTGAGAAAATCCAGCTACAGTAGCCATATTCATCAAAACTAAAATTTTATAGGAGTCACCTGCCAGCAGAAATGGCATCATGCAGTACTTGGACAGTACATGGAAATGTTATTAAAACAACCCGGCTGAACACACACTCTGATGCTATCTCCTGCCCTTAGAACTTTTATCATAGTTAATCCAGCATTTGAACTACATTGGTTGAACATAGAAGAAAGTAATACTTCAGTAGGAAACTCAGAAGCATCTTCCCCAAGAGCATTTTCTAAGATACATGCATTTGGTGCATTCAGAAAGATGTGTTCATCCAATGTATATTTTATAAGCCAAGGAGTAAAGTCATCTCTAGAATGAATGCTAAGAGGATCCAGAGAGATGAGTAACAAACCCTCAGTGTCAGAGAGATGTCTTTCAATTCACGTGTATGGCCTGCACAGCAGATTAAAGTAAGGCTACAGACATGCAATCAGCTAGAGTATCCCTGGGCAAAACCAGTTTGTGCATCGACCTAAATTTGAAATGAACCACACTCTGATAAATAAGTTGCTTGCAGCCTACTCTTGCAAACTAAGCCACATATTGCAGACTTAATATCTGGCAGCTTATTCTTGCTGCCCTCCTTCCCCTCATTTGTGAGATGCCTGCTAAGCTACATTGTAGGCCCTCCCAAATTTTGTTTTAAATTTCTGTTTTGGGTGCTAACCCATGAAAATTCCCAGGCATGCAGAAGCAAAGGATGCAGTGCTATTTGCTGTTTGCAAATCACACAGAAAAAGAGCACACGGATTTCACTAGGTTGCTGAACATATGGGTCTTGCTATCCACAATAATTTAGTTCCCACTAGCTTTGTTCTCCTATTTCCTGGTACAGCTTCTCAGACCAATCTTTGCTTTTGATTACAAGCAGTAAGCTTTTGGTTTGCTGGTCTAGTGACATTTTCAGTAGGATGAATAACAATCCTACACTCATGGCAAAGAGCAAAAGGAGCAAATAAAAAAAATACTCAAGACCAAAGCTTTTGTATTAGGCAACTATAGCAAAACTAATTCTACACTTGACACAACCCCCAAAAGGGCTGATTTCCAGAGATAATGAGCACTGAAGAAATGGAGCTCTGTGCCTCTAAAATTCAAGTTGTGTGCATGCTTTTGCATAAATAGGAGTACAGGAATATGATTTTAGGCAGCTGCATTTGAAAACATTTGGTCATAAGCATTTTCACCACAATGAAGAAACGTCAGGACAAACAGCTGAGCCACACTTTGCAGCATGAAGCCACACACTGCAATAATGAATTATGTCACTGACTCCCTCCAAACAACCCAGGTTTGCTGCTTTGCAGAATGCTACAACTACGGTGGCAGGGATTGGTTACATTTAACACTATCTGTGATAGACTTGAAATCTGCTAAGGCTGCTCCAGTATTTTGGTATGCTCTCCAGTCTATCTTTCAAATAAAAATGTGATTTTAAAACAATTTAGTTATCCTGGTGCAAATATTTGTGTGAACACTTCTTTCTGTAAACTGGGCTTTGCTAAACTGAGTTAAGAATGGGTTTAAATTGATCCTAAGTTACCTGTACACACCTATACATAGAAACAAGTCAGCTCATTCTGAGCTTGGAACTAGCCAGTCACCAGCCAGGTCCAGTCCAGACTCCACACTAGTGAAGTATTTTGGTTAACTCAGCTCCTTGACAGACTGTACTAATCCTAACACCACCAATTTAGCAACCAGACTACAGGGGGTTCATAGCCGGCCGTATCAGCATGTGTTTGGAGCAAGTTCATACTTGTATTCACATAAACATGTTCTATGTGTCCACAGCCAACCATCATCAATCTAATTAGCCAGGCACCCACCTACCTATTAGCAAGACCCATGTTGCTGGCCAGCAGGCTGACTAAGCTTTCACGCCACTGTGCAGGCTTGGGATTCTGCCCAGGCACATGAGAGTTCATGATCACAGCCTCATTTCTAAATATCATACTGCTGCTTGAAATGACTAATTTACAAGTCAGTTTATAGCAATGCAGCTAGATTAGCAATCACATTTTCTCCCTTCGTAAGAGTACTTAATGTGAGTAGTTAAATGTGAGTCTTTCATTACGTCATTATCTTGCGTGCGTGAGTCAGTGCATTGGTCACAGCTTCTCCCAAATGATTATTCACATTTCTTGCAGCAACACCTGCCAGCACAGCAGAACATTTGAGACATTCTGTTTATCTTAGGTGCTTTTGCATGGGAGAAACTGGCACAGTTCTCACTGATCCTCCATATATAGTCCACCTGCCCACTTTATTTTTTAAAACTTTAGAAAAGCCATTTTAAAACCTTTACTGTCTATGTTCAAAATGTCATGTCACTTAGCACACAGATGTTGAAACAACAGACCATCATGGCTCAGCTCATCCCTTCTTAGTGTATTTACTTTTCCAATGTTGACTATTTCTTTTATCTGGCATGACACTCTTTGGAATCTATTATTAGTACTGGGATTCCCAACCTATGCCAACACAGAATAATGCTAAAATTATCCTGCCTGAAGTGGCATCACTTTCTCCTTACACCGCTCTAACTTTAGTCAGAGCAGAGCAGGATAATAATCTAAAGAATAAAAATTAAATAATAGATAATATAAAATGCATGCATCCAGAATGTTTGGGTGTTTTTTTTTAAATAAATGCTGTACAAGAAATGCAACATTGGGCCCACAATAAATACAATATATGGGTACTTCTGATACACTCAGACAACGTATGACAGTACTTCATGTATTCTAGTACAGAAGTGTTTTTACCAGTTTTATAGATGATATTGTTAAGTTCACCGTGTTTTATTTCTTCTCCTTGTTCCAGGTACACATTCCACTTTCCACACACTTCCTTGCAAAAAGGCATCTTATTTTAACAATGACCCAGTTAGTGCCATGTTTCTAGTCAGGTCTGAATGACAAGCAGCTTATGCTGGTATCAGGGTGCTTTTCTACCAATCTACAACTGCAGTTTCGATCATTTGTCCTGTAAAGTGGTCACTATGTTTTTGTAAATCTAAGAACTAAAAGAGGCAATAGTAAACAGAAGCAGCAAAGTTTCTTGAAAGTGTTAAGGCAGGAACTAGTCTTTTAAATGTAACTGTTTTACACTGGTGTTTCAGAATATACTTCTCTTCGGCAGCACGGGAGTACACAACCTCAATTGTCCTGGTGAGCTCTGCAAGTGTTAAAAGGGATTTTTAATGGACCGAAATGCCTGAAATCCCTAGACTTCTTGCATCAACAAGTCAAACTTCAGCAGGGTGGGTTTAGCTTTTCATTCTTTTGAGGTAGTATTGTAGGTAGACATGACTTACGTGCTGTGACGATATTGTAGATACCTGGTGTCGGCACGTTGGCTCTGCGTCAAAACCACAGAACCTCACACGCTGGTGAGCACGGGCTTGCATTTGTATCCCTGGCCCAATGTGGGACTGCTCTGCCGTGGATAACCTCCAGTTGTGTACCTGAGGATACCGCAGCCACCAAACCCTTTGCCGCTGGAGGGGCTAAGGAAAGGAAGTCTGGCTGCCACACCACCAATGCTACCAAAACCTGCAGCGGCTGAGGCAGCTCCCGGGACAGAGGCGGTGTTCTGGGGCGAGGGGGTTGCCACTAACCGTGCTTCTGGAGATCTCACATGGGGGGGGTGCTGGGTTTTCTTCCCCTCTGTGGCAGGCTGCCCACTTGGAAGCGGCACGGCGGGGGCGAGGGTTCTCCTCCGGGGGCCCCCCACCCCCGCACCCCCCGCG
>NW_010972576.1:13064396-13101124 GCF_000737465.1 Haliaeetus leucocephalus
GGGCCCTCCCACAAAACCCCCCCCCCGCCCAACCAGCTGTAAGACAAGCCGGCGAAACGTGAGGGAGGACAGGAAGGCTTATCGAGCAGGGCATACGCATAAAGGGCAGGAGAACGAACAAAAAGCGTGGGGTGTTCTTGCTCCAAGAAGAGGCGCAGTGGAACATCCGTAATAGGAGTAGTATAAGGTTACAAGTCTTTCGGATGTAGCAAATTTACTCAGAGCTCTAGAAAACTGCAGGGAAGCAGGAGGAATGAGGAAGACCTGTGACAACACTGCAACAGGTACTTTTTAAGTATTGGCTCCCTCAAGTCATGAGATTTTATGTGGCCTCAGACTTACATGTCCTTTCTCCCATAAAATTACAGAGGTGTATAAAACCAGAACATCATGGACATCTCACTGTGAAAGTACGTACTCTGGTTTCTCATAAAGCAGTGCTAGCACTGTTGCTGTGGATTTTGTTTATAAAAATTGAGTACGTTCATCTGCAAAGGAGCGGAAGGGTCAGCTCCAAAGAAACAACCCGAAGTATGATTTCCAAACCACACTGTAGCTTTCCTTCATGCCCACACTAGCTTAATCCCTTCATTCACAGCTCAAAACCAGAAATTAAAGCTACAAGTTCTTAAATGGCTCAGTGGAAGGAACAAAAGGCAAGCAGGGGCCTGAGCTATTCTTCTAGGGGCAGCCAGCCACCCTGCTGCATGCTCTGTTTCTACTGAACCCTGGTGCGGAGAGGCCTAGATCACCTCCGTGAATTGGAGACGTTTCACACCATGGCAGGGTTGCACTTTGTCTAGCTGTTCCTCCAGCTGAAGCAGTACAGCAGGTGGAAAACAGCTGTGCAATCCACCAAGTAAAGCGCTCAGTCTTCAAAGACTGTCGCAATTGCAAGAGTGGCTAGCCAATGTACCTTCCAAAGGTTGTGACAGCACAAAACAGAAGAGTACCTAAGAACTTTCAAGACTAGATTCGCTGTATACCTGCTCAGCTGTGAGCAGATTAGAAAGCAGTTAGTTTGCTTTTCTTCAGATACAAATGACTCTATTCCCTCATACAGCTCAACATGAAATTGAAAACGCTCTGAAATTTCAGCAGGCACTCCATGACCTTAGCTTATGGTTTGTAGCATTTTGGCATGGGGTTAGGGTTTGGGATTTTTTTTTGTGGTGGTGGTGGTGTGTTGTTTATTCTTAAAGCATAGTTGATTAAATGAATGTTCCATCTGGATTTGTGTAATTTTTATTTCATTTATAAACCAGCTCAGAATCTGGGTCAGGCGGGTAATTTACTGTCTCAGAATACACGTAAGTGAGAAGGTGAAATATGCTTAAAAATCAGAAAACCTTGCAAATTCCTTTAAAGAAGTAATGTTACCAGTAGTGTCACTTATCTTCCTGTTAATATAGAATTTTTTAACAGAAGAGTCAGGTCACTGTGCATACAAAGAAAGCAAACTACTAACTGCATGTAGGTGCATACACATGATTCTGTATAGAAATGCAATGAACCAATAGCATTCAAAGAAACCCCAGTTAACTGCAGGACTTGATTCAGTTTTTCTATTTCTGTCCTTATGTTTTCTTATTGTCTATAATTATAGACTGTAAAATTAGAGGAGGAAAGAATACATAAAGCACCTTGGGATGCTGAAGAGTTAATTACTTTAACAACATACATACAATTCATACATCAAATCACATATGAATAAAGTGCGACTGACACAAAAACATGCTCCTGCTCCTGGTGTGCAGCAGAGTGCAAGAGTGAACTGCAGCAAGAATAAGGATACCAGAGTTTTGGTTTAGCTCCTGGCTTTCACACACCTAATTCAGCACACCATAAGAATGCACCCTAGATATGTCTTTAAAACATTACTGAACATGGTCAACATGCCTTATGTTTTTGATCCAAATCTTTTTGAGCTGAAAACCCTTCATTTCAATACAACATAAAAATGCCAGTCCTTCCATTCATCTACCATATAAAGAAAAAGTACACAATATAACCACAGGTGATTTTTTTTCACCTGTGAGAGCACAGGGGGACACAGTTCTGAGAAATACTGGTCCAAGGAGAGAAACAGTAGCTGATCATCTTTTTGTCACTCCGAAAAAATGTCTGCTACCAACTTCAAAAAGGGATGGCTAGGACCCATACTGTTTGGCAGCAAAAGTCTGTGCAGAAATTTAGCTGTTGGAACAGTTCCTGTGTATTTTTAAGACTGAGTAACCCACATTCAATATATTGATGAACTGAAATGCAGGTCCCATTTCAGTTCAACTCCCAGCCATCTTTTAGTGAGACTGGCAAAAAAGACTATCGTTACCCCAACTGGCTTTGCATGTTGTAGAATTCAGGCAAAATTAATATCTTCTCATCTTTAAAAGTTCAGTAGAAAGCCTTGTTCTGTTTCTGCCTTCATCTGTCAATGAGTAATGCTTTCAGGACAATCAAACAATTCAGTTTATTTTCCTTAAATTCACTCATACCACACTAAGAGCATTTAAACACTGTAGTGCTGCTTGAGACATCTTGTAGGATATTATTTCTCAAGAAGCAGATTTACAGAGAAGTTTGAATGCTACCAAAGAACAATGCAAGCTGGCCTTTTTTTTTTTTAAATCAGTCTTTTTCAGCAAGTCATGTGGTAGCTTCCCAGTAAGAAGGAAACTGCATTTCAAGATGTTTACTGTACTTCCGTGTTTTCTTTGCCTTTTATTCTTTCTACTGAAGACTGACTGGAGCAACACACACACAAAAAACCTCAAGCTAAAAACAATGCTGTAATTAAGAATTCTGAGAACATGCTGTTTCCTTGTTCAAGGCTTATAATTAAGTTAAATCATGTCTCATTTTCATGTCCCAGTTCTAGGGGTAAATTTTGTTTGTTTGAGGGTATTTTTAAACAAATGATATTTTTACTTTTTAAAGATACAAGAGTCTTAAAGGCTGTGATTTTATCTTTTAAAATCTTAAGACACAAAACAAGATCTTTTCTATGGCTTTCCTTTACTGTGTACCATATTCAATTTCTTTCTGAAATGCCACAAAATCAGGAGGTTACTACATTCTTACTTTACGATACTGCAAGTGGATATTCTTTATCAACTAAGACAAAAAACTGAAGGCAAAACCACGCCTTCAGCTCTATTGGAATAAATTCAGTGTAGTTCCATTGAAGCTGCCCAAATTCTGCCATGTTAATCCAGAAGTCTTTTGTTTCCAATTGCTATGCAATCTCTATCATCACGACAGGCTGCTGCTGTTTCCTCTTTCAAATTCATGGTCAATGAGTTCATGCAAAGGTTTTAAACAAACAGGTTCTCACAGATTTGGCTGCAGTACTTCAAGATATTACTGCCCCCACCTGTCCACCCTGTACCATTCTTCTGCTGAAGGTTACCACCTGTGAAGCAAAACAGGACTTGTGTTCACACCAGTCCATGTCAGGGCTTGTAATCTCTTGGTAACTGTACACCACTGCAGATACCACCACAGACCATTTGTCAAAGCTACAAAACAACTAAAGGATCATCGACTTTTGGGGAGTTCTGCATAGATGCAGCAATATCGATTCAGACATGTTGGATAAATACTAGTATAAAACTGGACTGGTGTTTGCATGACTAAATACCTTCAGACAGTACAGCACATCTGTATGAAAGCCCTACAGCTCCTCAACATAATGCCTGTCCTCTGTTTCATGACTGCCTCTGCAAACTAGTCACTGCTATGCAAAATAGTTACTCTCTGGGCTGGCATAAAGGCAACATGGTGCAGGGAGCCATCCAGCTATAGATTTGTAAAGGACAGACAGAAAGAACACACTTCAGGCATTATTCTGTATTTATCTTGAATTCCATCCGAAAAGGATGTTAAAAATAAAATGAGGAAATAAATTAACATTGCTTTTAGATGAGGACACTATTAATACATCGCTAGAAGAGAACATTGTACTAGGTTATCATGAGCAAAATACAAAATGACAATCTAAATGGTAGGCCTAAAGTTTCTTTCATAATTATTGTAAAATTTATAGGTCATTGCAAGGGGATTTCCTAAGCAAACAAAATTACTCAACACTAACAATCACGAGTAATTAAAAATAAGTATGTGGAAGGGAAGCTATTGCTCCAGGCAAATGCTATATGGAGGGGAAAAAAGCAAAAAATAGGTAATAATAATTTTTAAATTGCATAAGCAGAAAGGCAGGCAATACATTGAGTATACTCTTAAACTTCACCAGGTATGCCAGGGCAAAAGCCTGTATTTATACCTCTACATAACATCTTGTTTTGAGATGACCTCAAACCACAGGATTTAGCTTTCAGGTCACCACCTTGCATAGCACAGACACAAAAACCATAAGGATCTTAAAAGCCAGCATGACCATATTTCTAAAGACAAGTCCTTTAGAAGGTGGAATTCCTATTGCTTTTATTCTCTTCAATTTATAAAAAATTTTGAAACAATCCTAATCTATTTATAAGATTATGTAACACTGACTATTGTCATTTACCCTTTGTCTCATGAGCAAAGTCACTGTCTTAAGACTAAGTATGGTGCTATCCAAGCTCCCCATGAACTCTCCTTAAAACTTACTTAAAACATATCTAGAATCAAAACTGATTCTCTGGCACTTACAGGAAATCAGTAGTACATATGGGGACATTACGAAACAGCTTGCTTAGCCTTTCTTAAAGGTCTAAAACTAGACAGTCATCTGTGACCACAGTACAGTGTTATGACTCGTCCCTAAATGCCTAAAATTAAATATCTCAAAACATGGGTATCACAGGTTACAAACTGTTTCTCCCATGACGGAAATATGAGAGGCTTCACTGAGTCTTACTAACACTGTGTACTTCTCTCGGCATTTTGCCAGCTGAGTGCAGGACATACCAAACAGATTACGCTAAATATGAAACATATATCCAGCCTACTGTTTTAATGAATGTTTTCCGTGCAGGTAAGTATTATGAGAATGTGAACAAAAATTTATAGCTGATAAATTGGATGAGTAAACTTAAATGGATCTGGAGTTGCCAAAACAGCTAGGAGCTGCATTTTTTTTTTTTCCTAGCTCAGCCACTTCAGACGAACCATTGGGGCAGGTCACAGGACCTCTGTTCCTCAAACCGTTGGTGGAGGTAAGGCACCTGGCTTCAGCACTAGGACAAACTCCGCCCATTCATTTCTGCAAAAGTGACCCTAATGCAAGCACCAGGGAATATTCAAAATAACTTTACTGAGAACTGTGGGTACTTGAGAGACTTTTTTTCCCCTCTTGAGAGCTTAAGGATTATTTTAGCATCTACAAGAATTGCCAGAATTCTTAATCAATGAAGCCCCCACTGAATCAACTCAAGCCCCACTTCTGCAACAGCAAAAGCCAAGAGCCTGCCTACGTACGAAAAAATCTTTTGTCTGAATGATTCTAGTGCAAACCCCTTATGTAACAGAACAACATCCTCACGCAGTCCAGGACACTACATGCCACATCACTTACTGCACTGGTACCAACCTCTCAGGAGTAAGAGTTACAGAAATTGACGCATGCACTTTCATCAAGCAGACATACTTTAATATGGGCTCTATTCTCTTTTTCTTCTAAATGACTTGGTACATAACCAACACTAAAAATACTACTTTATACATACCCATCTGTAAAAAAAAGCATTAGGTGTTCAATTCTTATTGTAACAAAAAGGAAAGACTACTGCAGCACACAAAGAGAATAAGGAGTTCTAGAAGGATCATAGAATAGCTCAAGTTGGAAGGACTCGTAAGGATCAATCAAGTCCAACTCCCTGCTCCTTGCAGGACTAAGTAAACTATACGATCAAGAGCGTTGTCCAGACACTCCCTGAACTTTGACAGGCTTGGTGCCACGACCACTTCCTCGGGAAGCCTGTTCCTGTGACCAACCACCCTCTCAGTGAAAAACCTTTTCCTAATGTCCAATCTGAACCTCCCCTGACACAGCTTCATTCCATTTCCTTGTGTCCTGCTGTACTCTCGTACTGTCTGACTACAAATTTCTTGTTTTAGTACTAGTCAAAATTTTAGTATTTTGATACTTGCACTGGAAGGAGGGCAGGTAGGCAGTAGTTTTATGGCTAGAAACATAATGAGCCTTAGGAATTTGAAAGGAACCTTGTCTCTTCCTCAGTCCTTGGTGAAGGAAGGGCCCCAACCTCTTCAGAGAGTGGCTATGTTAAGATACTACTCACACTCATTTTGTTTACAGCTAAATTCTCAGCCCAGTGGATCCAAATAATCTGGTACTCAAATTATTGCCTATACCTTTGACAGCTGCTACAAGTCACAGTTCCATGGAAGAGCTCTGCTTTCTCACCACTAGGACTGCAGACAGGCACAAAGGCAACAGCAGCCTATAAGAAAGGGTCTGAAAAACACAAGAGATCACTGCCTGGAATCCTCAAAGATTGTTTTGGCAAGTGCAAAGACCTTCAGCTAGTCTAAACTGGTATAGATCTACTGAAAGGAGGAAAGCTACACTATAACTTCAATTAACCCTTTGTATATAAATATTCAGCATGCAGTTTGACGTCTATAGAATGTTTCACAAAAGTGCCACAATATTCTGAAGGTATTTAAAATTATAATTATTAGTGAGTTGAGTAAACAGCCACCTAAGTTTTTGGCACTTTTTACAAACTAGTAAAAATAAACAGCATTCAGCAAACAATCATTTCCAAAGGTATGGCATTCTGTTAAAAGGGCTTCTTCACCACAGGAAGCTGTCATGACTCCAAAAGGTTATTAAGCACTTACAAGGTTTAAGATGCAAAATCATCTTGAAAACTTACCTGTCAATAAAGGTTCTATTATGTTCTGTCAGCATTTTTTGACTACAGTTTAACAGCAATGGTCATACTGACAAATAGAGTTACAAAGGCCTGGAACTATGCCCTGAGGCATTTCAATCACACCAAGAAGATACTTAAGACTATTTAAACAAACAATTTAGGCAATTTTATTCTAATGAAGTAGTTCAATATGCCTAGTAAGTTGACAAGTAACAGTTTTTCCTCAATATTCACTTTGGAGTCCTCCATACCTGGTCACAGCCATGAAGGTTTACTTGGAGGACAGAAGGGTACAACTAAGCTTCCTTCTGCCATCTCCTGCTTTGACAGTTAACAGTGGACGCCTTAACACTGACATGAGAAAGCCACTGTATGACTGGAAAGAGTCACTCATTGTTTAGTGAACATCTTGGTGGCAATTTGAACTTGGAGATTTTTCAAGACTTCTTCTGTTTTGTTGTGTTCTCTTAATACCAAGGATGCTGATCCGCTGTTTATCCTTCCAGCTTCCCGGCAATGACCCATAATCTTGTAACCACAAACTATGATTACTGCTACTTCCTCCTAGCACAACTCTTCTAGAAGAGCTTATCAGTTAGCTGCAGCTGGCTTAGAAGGTACAGCTGGCTGCCCTCTCCACTGTCCACACCCTAAGTTATTCATGATGTATGTGTCAGCATATACTACGTGGTAACTTCTCTTTAAAAATTCAGCTAGACTGACAACATTGAACTCTTGCCCTTCAGTCTTTGTCCCCGCACATCTGCACTCTAGATTCCTAATCCTAACACACAG
This sequence comes from Haliaeetus leucocephalus, assembly GCF_000737465.1. Taxonomy (NCBI): domain Eukaryota; kingdom Metazoa; phylum Chordata; class Aves; order Accipitriformes; family Accipitridae; genus Haliaeetus; species Haliaeetus leucocephalus. The sequence goes on from NW_010972576.1 coordinate 13,072,031, forward strand.
CAGTTGTTTCACCTATATGCACCTAATCTAAGAATTTAAGGAAGTTTCTTAACCTGGGTTTTTTTCAGTATTTTTACAAGCTCTCCTCCCAACTAGAACCACTGCAGCAATTCATAGAATAAAAAGATTTTTTTCTGAGTTAACCCTTTCCCCTTTCTCCATGCTTTGCACCTCAAGAGGCATTACTTGCCCTAGCAATTGCATAAAATACTGGTTCATAATTTAGAAGCACTGAGTCCCCTGGCACTGCCTAGCTAAGTTACATGAAAGATTCTCCATCATATCAGGCAAGGCAGCAAACAGAAGCCGTATCTGGTAGGGTAGGTTTATGAGCGAGCAACAGGCAAGAAGACCTTCATGTCTCTAAAGGGCAGAGACAAACATTGCAGGGTGGCTGTGGGAAGGAAAACAAGGTTAGAAGGGCTGATTGGCCAACTACACCCTATTTCTGCATCAGGTCTCCTGGCCTGTGAACCAGAGATGTTCTAACTTCAGTTAAGCAGCAAATGGCAACTTCTCTTTTCACCTTCCTCTTTTTTTTCCCCTCTCCTGTAAAGCACGGCATAATGCATGTGTGGCCAGTAAGATACCACATCAGCCATGTTAAAAAAAACCCCAAAACCCAAACCAAACTGTTTCAAGGAATAGTTTTACATCCAAAAGTTTCAAGGTCAATGGCTTTCCACAAGCCTGTCTTTTCATGTTTTTGTTCTGAAAAGCTGGAATATTTTTATATGTCAGTCCTTATTAGTATTGGAAAGAATATTATGTACAAAAATATGCTTCAGGGTAACCTGCATTTTCTTAAACCTTCAGTTTTCTCGTATCATTTATAGCTAATCTAAACAGAATCCATTTTTACTTCTTTCCCGATTTATAAATAAAAAGTTAAGGCTATGAAAATTCACATCCTTTGCACTGAAACAGTAATTCTGAGTGTGAAGTGCAGCACATATGAAGTAGGAGTGAAAAAAAGCCTAGCTAAATTAAGTAACAGCCACCTACCTACCTCTGCTCTAATTCAATTGCTTATGATTGTGTGATGATACCTTGAAGTGCAGCTTTCAATGAATTTGGAATGGTTTCTCAGGAAACATAAATCATTATGTAAACAAGACTTAAGAGAGATCCTCACAAAATACAACTCAAACTGTAAAAACATTAAAATCGGTTAGTACAGTCCACAACAGAAATGGGGTCATGATTCATTTAGACAAGGAACTTCTACCTCTTATGCTGGTTAGACTCACTATCTGTACTTGCCCCATGGCAGCTTGTTACTGAGCTTAGAACTCATTCCCAAGTGAACCATGAACTCCCAAAAGATTTTTATACTACAAAAATTGGGGCCAAAGGAGGCTTACACTAGTGTACTTTTTATGTGCTTAACTGCACGCTTTGGCTTACACATTTCAGTTAACTTCTCTTTGTAGACAAACCATAAGAAACTTTCTCCTGCTTTTTATAACACTACTACTTACCAATGTAAAACTTCTGAGTGTATGAAAAACCGTTCATTATTTATGCAAAGCTAACTATATTGAGCACCCCAACTAGATAGAAATAATTATATCCCAAAGACTTAATAGCATTACTACTACATTAAAAAACCACCATAATAGTCTGCAAAATAACCTTATGCAAAGCCATGTTCATTCTCTTGTGAGGGGCTTGTATTTATGCCTACTACACGTAACAGGAGACTTGCAGAATCACACAGTGGCTTAATATACACTAATGGTACACTGCCTTTATAAGCTTATGTGGTAAGATTTTCTACTCATTATAGAATCACTGAAGCAAAAAAGCCTTCTCCAAACATAATGCATCTCACTTGCACCTATTTTAATTGAACTGGCTAATGTATTTCTATATGGTTTGTCCTCTGGCCTTTAAAAAAAAAAGTAAAAATCCCAAACCTCTCAGAGGTCAGTACTGTGAGTTCTAATAGAAGTCTCCTGAAACTTTAAAGAATGAAATCCTCACTGGGATTCACAGCAAGAAGAAAAACTGAAGAAAGGGTAGAGTGGAAGAACACAAGTATACAAAAGCTGAGCAAAACACACAAACAAACAAAGGTAAAATTTGTACTTCTAAGTTTGTCAAGGGACACGTCAATTAGACCAGACAGATATGCTTAAGAGGTGCAAGACTCTAAGTGACTTCTTACAGACACAGAGATTGAGCAACACTCAGTCCCAAATACTAAGTTCAATTCTCTAGCCAGCACTAATCCATTCTATAAAAGGATATAGTAGTGCCGTATTCCAGAAGCTGTCTTGTTCTCCACAAAGATTGTTACCTGAGAACTCCTACAGTCACTAACAGTAATATTTTCTTCAATGCCCTTCTGAGTACAGACCCAAAATCTAGTACCTTATGAAGAGATCTGGATCTCTTACTCCAATAAGAACATTCCAAACCTTGCAGTATGAGAAAAAATAAAATAATGGTTATATGGAACAGATCCTTCATTTTCCAAGATACCTGTGAATTAAGTTTTCTGCATTCACTGTCAGAGCAGGATTAATACCATGGCACAGAATCTGTAAACCTTGTTTTAGCAAGAGTATTCTTCCCCAAAGAATTAATAGCTTCATACTGAACAGTGGACTTTGCCAGAGTTATGACACATCTTCACTATTTACCTTCATGAATACATCACCAGGAAGGGGTTACAGATTCACACTAAATTCCGTACATAAGGTTGCAAACCGCAACCTGCAGGTTGCATCGCTTAGATGCCAAGAGGATCTGAGCTGCATGTTCAGTAAAGAGTTGTGTTCCAGAAAATTCCCTTTAAAAAAAAAAAAAAAAGCTATTTGGGGCAAACAGGGATGTTTACCAGACATCCTTAAAATTTCTCAAGTATTACTTTATGCAGAGCTGTCCTATCAAATTCACTGTTTCATTCCTGGCACCTATCACTGTAAAGATTATGCTTGTCGTATCTTCTAACCTAACTGAGACAGACAGCTCTAGAAATAGTTACAGCAGTTAACTGCTGCTCACCTGGAAGCTACTAAACTCTTTCCCCCACAACTGATTCACATTAAACAAACCACATGCCACCTCACTGCAGTACAAAAAAAGCTGACAACTTTGAACTACCCCTGCAGAAGACTGAGTACCTCCTTCTAAATGACACAGAGACCAAAGTTCCTGCAGCATTAACTAAGGAGAATGGTAAATCACAATTTATGGGCACTGGCTAATTAATCACAAACATCGACTTACAAACTGTTCTAGACACACCTGCAAAAACTTGCCTGTCTACACTCCAAACTGCTCTTCCTAAGGCTACATCTGAACTGCTATTCTTTCACAGGCTAACCTGGACGCTTAAAATTACAATTTATCAGCTCTCTTATTCCAGATTATTTTGAAACCAGCTTGTTTTACACTAGACTACATGAATTGACAGCAATGCATTTTCAATTCACAATAATATGGGCAGCCAGTCTTTACCTTCCATACCTTCTCTTTACAGCACACATTTACCCAGTTCCGTTTCCTGCATTAACATGCTTTCTCTGCATTGGTCCCACACTGTTGCCGATATATACGCCCTCAGCCTTATAATGAAAATATTTTAGCCTTAATTCCAACCGCCCTTTAAATATGCAACTGCCTATTGAGATCTGAATCCAACAGTTCTCCAATTTATGCCCATTTTACATTTATGTTGAAAGCACTAGTGTAAAATAGCATCCATCCAATGACACCGACAACTGAACAGCATAAAGAGAATTATTCTTCTGAGTAGCAGTTCTTTGGTTTTCAAGCTTGAAGGAACTAGTGTAGTCTGTGTTCTAGTGAAATAACCTTTATACTTTTAAGATCCTTCATCAATCACAGGTTATTTATCTCATTCCATTGTTCTAGTGCCGATTTGTTTCATTTAACTCTTTAACAGAGACAGCTGTCTTAGCCTAGTTTTCATGTATAAAACTACACACAAACCAGGGAAAGAAACTGAATTTAGATTTTTTTTGACACCTATAAACACAGCGAGAAATCTTCAGCTGAATTCCAGCTTCTACTATGCTTTAAGTTTTACTATGGACTTGCAGACTGAAGATTTCTTCTGAATCACTAGCCACATCTGATGGATCTATGGTACCTGCCTCAGATGATGCTGACTGTAAAACACTATTTTTTATAACAATAAAAGATTTGAAGTAAAATGGCTAGACAGAACAATTGAGGGGAGGCTGCAGAAAAGAATACAATAAATGAAGCTATTTAGAACATTTCTGGCTGTGAATGTTTAAACCATTATCTGTTAATTAATGCTAGCTCCTTTTTGAGTAAGCAACAGGACTGGTATAGTACATCTGCACACCTATATACTAGCTAGTTGTCTTTTAATCATTTGCCAGATTGTAGCTCCATGCTTCCTTAGCAATCACATCTTACTGCTGTGGTCTGCTTAAAGCCAGACTTCTCATAAAGAGTTAGCATCTATAATCTTTATATAAAAACTACATACGGTGCAATTGAGTAGAATGTTTTTACACACACATGTAAAAATGTGGTTTTATACTCTTTTTTTTCAACGAATACAGAAGATGCTGTATGCATCAGCAGACAGGGAAAGAAAAAAAATATCCCTAACCAATGCTACAGATCAAGTTTTTCCTGCATCCTGAAAAGACTCAAAAATGTGCTAAAACCATTGAAAGACTTTCAAGTGCAATTTGAACAAGCTGACTGGAATCGTGTTGTCAAATTCAAGCCCCATTTAAACACAGAAAGAAATCTTAAAAAAAAATTATTCCAGAAAACAACTGAAGTGTAAGTTTCTTTGTCACATGTTTGTTAAATTTAAGTGTCTTGATTTGACACTTTGTTTTCTATAAATACTCTCAAATAAAAGCCATTAAAAAGAAAGATTTTGTTCAAGCCAAGACTTTTAGGATGGAGCTGGCCCCTGTGTTCTGAAGCTATTATTATCATCCTGAAATAAGTATTTTAACAGAGCTGGACAGGACAAGTCACTTCAGTGTTTTCCAAAACCTTCATTTTTCACATAAAGTTCAAGTAGAAAGTCTTTTTTTCCCCCCTCCACGTGTTTCATAGTAATCAAGATCTACTACATACTTTTTAGACTATCTTGTTTTGGTAGGTAGATTACTCATTGAAGTAATCACTAATAAAAGCTTTTTGTTTTGGTAAAAGTCCTTAAATTCTTTCATCATCTCCTCATTAGCTCATGTTAACCAGCTCCTCCCCTTGCCCCCCCACTTGAACAGCACGCCCAAATATAACTTCCACAGGAAGTCTGCATGAGACACCACTGAGACTGCTTCAAGGACAAAACACTTGCCATTTCCCACTTCACAAAGATAAGATTTTAAGTCTCAGCATGACCTCTGGCATGCATATGTAAATCTAAAATTCACCCATCATTCTTTCATCAAAATACATACTTTCTAATTACAGAAAATTATCACAGAAGGACCATTACAGATGTACAAGAGAAATATGTCATGGTCCAAACAAGATTTCCATCTTCCACATAGTATTTTACTATCTTCTTCTCTGACCCTCCCTCATCCACACCTCCTTGAGTTTTATAAAGCCTGGTACCTTACATCTCACAAAACATCATTCTAGTTCATCACATAAGTGATTTCAGTGGCTATGACTCCAAGACAAAGTAATAAGCATCAAATTAACATAATTAGCAAAAAGGTGAGAGCAACATGTTTGTAAGCTTAAAAATACAAACTTTTACCTCAGTTGTAATGCTACGGGCAGTTGTATTTTAAGTATATCCAATTTTCCAGCAAAATGGTGTAAGCAAAAATCTTCAGTTAGCAAAGCAGAAACACTGCATGAACTGCAACTTCATCAACACATTTCAGAACATCATTTCAGTGAGGCACGTGCTGTTAAAGAGAGCCCAGGTTTCTAAATTTCAAGGCAACTAGACTTTAAAATAAGTTCACTTTCATAGTTTAGAACCAGAACAAACCATGTCCAAACTACATATTCAAATTTTTATAAAAATTAAGGTTTAACATTTATTTTACATCTAGCTTTCCACATCCACGTGGGGACAAGGAATCAGAATGTACATAACTATAAGCAGTGCATAAGTGGTGCCAGTGCGAAGTCACAGATGCACAATAAAGTGATAGTACAAGACTAGAGAAAATGAAGCTATGGATGTTAAGAATGGAGACCAAAAAAAAAAAAAAAAAAAAAAAAAAATATGAAGGAAGAGGGCAGGAAAGAGGAGAGCCGGATGTTTAATAATGCCCTTGTTGCTGCAAAGATAAACTAATGGCACAAGACAGTGTTTCTTGTAGAACAAAAATCCAATAGCAATGAGTCTTTATTCACGTTTAGTCACCTGACATGAGGAAAGTGTCTGTTGCATTAAAATAGTCATCAATGTAAATGGCAGCATGGCTGAACAAGTCCTTTTCAATGGTAACGAACATCCCACATAGTAAAGTCACTTCAACACAGCCTCATGACAATTCCCACATCAAAACAGTACTTTATTTTATATTTTTTTGCCTCATCATTACTCCCACATTAAGATCTTTCAGCTGTCAAGTGTACAAGGTGAAGAAAAAGATTCTCAGTCAGCAAACACAGGTGCATCAGGAAGTATCTCCACAATACACCACTTCAGATCTGCTGGGTCCCAAGTCCATCCTTGAACGCTGGGCTCCCAGCACCAAGTGTAGCACACTACTAAGGCTACACTACTATGTTAGCTTATTAATTCTGCATACATCAGGCCGAACAATGTGTCAACCTGCAACAGACTGAGCATTATAACTGAAAATGGCAAAAGATTCACTCTATTGAACTTTACATCATTATTTGATGTTAAACAATGAGGCAAATCCCAACAGTATATACAAAAACCAGCTTTGCTTTTACAAAAGATTTTGTTTCCCATATTGATTAATCCAGGCAGCTAACTCATTGGTTTATGCAACTTTATTGAAGAAAATAAATCAATTACTAGTAGAGCTATTAGTTGATCACTCATCCATTGACAACTTGCATCATTTATTCAGTGCTATATTAAACAGTGTTTTGGAAGACAGATTAACTAATAGCTCCAAGCCTCCTAACAAAATTTAAATGAATTACAAAAATGTTCTTAGACCCTATTTTGGAATACAAGGGATGTTTGACTTCCAATTTCCATTCTCTGTAAAACAAGAACTGGTCATTCCTTTATTGACATGCATAAGATACATCACATTTTCTGTTCTGCTGATGCTATAGATTCAGTACCAATTCTCCAGACACACCAGTTATGAGCAAAAGTATATAATAAAACCTCAGTTCTCTAACACTGGAAAGGTTTGGAACAAGATGGATGTTGCTACAGCAATGTTACTTCTTTGATGGGAGAAAACTGAACATCCATCTCCCCTCCCCCCTTCAGGTGATATCTTCAGCATCTGTTAGAGCAGTGAGGAATGTTTGTTTTTAATCTCATAACCAAGTTAGAATGAAGACATTGGCCACATAATACACATGCTCCATTAAAAAAAATTCTGAATCTTGGGCAATTGTTCCTGTGTAACTACTTTACAGATTCTAAAAGCAGTTATTGTCCAAAGCTGGAAGAACTAAAGTCTTCTCAGATGAGCATGTGCATGAATGGAAGGAGGTAAACAAAAAAATAAAAAAAGATGAGGTCTGATAGGGGAGCAGCCGGATAAGAAAATCAAAAAAGGAACAGTAATTTAAAGTTTATTCCAGCTATAATGCAGGTTATTCTGACTTAAAGGTAGCATCACATGGCATACTTCTGAGTCCATTCCCGAGATATTCTGTTGTACCTGCAAACAAAACCAGGAATTGTAAGTCTCAGCATGAAAATGACAATTTCCTAAACAGTTAATTATCAAGTACCATTTTATCCCCATCTCCCTATTCTCTTCACACCAAGAGAAGTCTCTTTCTGTACTAAGATATACTTGAACTGAAAAAACTGAACAAATCCCTCCCTAGACTAACTAGGATATTCTCTAATTTATATGAAACTCTTCAAATTCAAGACAAGCAGATCTGCTAGAAGTCTGTTATGAAAAACTACTGAAGGGGAAGGAGCAGAGACCACCTGGGGTGGGAGAGGCAAGGGGAGCATTTTGTTTAAATATTGTCCTTAGGTAAAGATTACAGAGTATCACATGCCATAAGTAAAGATTACTTGGTTAATAATATCATTGGATACAGAATGTCTATTTTCCCATTTTAGAGTAAAAATATTCTCTTTCCACATGAACATACTGCTCAAATAATTTTAAAAAAGTATGTCAGAAGAATATTTAAGTACACTACTTCCACAGGAATTGAGCTGACAATTAGTTTATACTTAACTCCATGCTTGTCAGTAAGAAGTTAATTTTCAACTACACAAGCAGAACATAATCCCCATACATTTTCCTAGTTTATATGTAGAAGACAGACACTGCTGAGTAATAAAAAGTTGAAATTTGGATTGCCTAAATTCAGCCATGTTTATGCATGAGGTCTCATTACAGGGCACCACTTTTATTAAAACTCCGACAAAATCTGGGTAAATACTTACCAGAACAAGTTGACAAGCTGGCTCAAAACTTGGTAATTATTTCATACTATCTTTTTTTTTTTTTTTGGCCATGCAAGAGCAGTATCTGTGAGAAATAGTGACTAGCCAATACATTTCACACTAACCAGAGATCAAGCTGTTAAATATCGAAGTTCAGTAACTGGTACATCCACTATCTGTTAGTCAATCCAGTGCCTTTGAGCATGCAGCACCCAAGTGCTGACAAGTTTTCATTTTGTTAAATGCACCATAATGTGCAGATATTCTTACCCTACAGCATAGCGTATTTCTCTGTCCACTCTCTTGCTAACCTATTGTACCTAATTGGACAAGTATATTTAGCATTAATATATATATAAAAAAATATATAAACCAAACAAAGTCTACTTCATATGATTCTACCTGTGCAAAATGTTAAAAACAAGTAAGAAAAAAAAAGTTGTTTCAACAGAGATAGGAAAAAAGTTATGTAGCCTTTTTTTTCAAGGGGACCACCAAAATTGAAGGCCAAGCCGCTACCAAAACAAAGCACCAAAATAACAAAGCTATCTTTTCCTCAATTCGAAGATCTAACTATATTCTATTTATGCATGGTAAGCAAAAAACTGGGCAATACATACTATAAAATACTGCCACACATGTGAGTGGCAGTATGTGAGAACCCACAATTTCAGATACTAAGCCCCTTTGTTTTTAAATTACACGCTACCAAGAATAGGTACTTCTTTGACACGCAAGTTCTCTGCATCCCAGATTTTCACAAAAGGCTCACTCAACACAATTGCTGTCTGACAATGCACTCTTAGAAAGTTTGTTAAAATATTAGTCTTACGCAACTCTGTACTTACTTGTCTCTGTCTGTTTTATAGATACGTGCAATCTCTGGCACTAGTGGGTCATCTGGATTTGGATCACATAACAGTGAACAAATGGATAAGAGAACTGTAAAGAGAAAAAGAATTCTCAATAGCAAAATAGGAGCAACAATCTCAGAAACAATGGAGCACAGATCTTTGTATTAGCACAGTGTTGGCACAGGAGAGAACCTAAAAAGCCTTTTTCTGATATACAAATTTGTAACCTACTCTAAATAAAAAGCCCAGAATGACTTAGAAGTTTGTAAGAACTATTTGTTTCCTATTTCCCAATACTTACAGCTGTCAGTAAGCACATGAGAACAGCACTGTTGTCCCCTGCACTATGACGCAATGTAGCAGCCAACAAAAGCACATTATGTATTCTGATGACCGGCATATTCCGTGGTTTTAATTACTAAAACTAGAATTTCACGTATTCTGATGACCAGCATATTCCATGGTTTTAATCACTAAAATCTGAATTTCCTAACTAAATTTTTTTTTTAAAGTCAGACTGAATTCTTTCTCTGTTATATGTAAGATAGCAATACCCTGATCTGCACTGATAAAACTACATGTATGTTGTAAAATAAAGCAGTAACGCTGTTGTAGGCAGCTATGAGGACTTCACCCTCTACTCTCACAGCAGCTTTGAAAGAAAAACAATAGTGACAGCATTAAAATGTAGGGAACCACATTCAAATCACAAACCTACTCCTTGGACAGACAGGAATTACAAGTTCTATAGACAAAGGAGCACTTTGATGGATCTTTTGAAGCCACAGTGACCAGTGGCTTTGACGCAAAACGAAATCTGATCATCAGGAAAATACTCAAGAATTAACTGCTATTTACTATAGTAAAATGAGGAAAGCTACAAAGCTTCAACTGCAGCACAGCACCCATTTTTCCTGAAGGAAGTAATGTGATACAATGCCAGTGCACAGTGGCAGAAAGCAACATGTATCAATAACAGTTTGCTTTTATTCATCTACCACAGAGATATACTAATATAACTCTTTGTGTAATTCTAGACAGACTCAGTCAAAAAACTATGCAGATTTCATTATTAAAAACTGACAAATTAATCTTAATTAACATGCAAGTGTGTATCTACATGGACAGCTGCAAACAAGCAGTTTCTCAGCCTTAGCTCAAATATACCACCACAGGCCTGTTTCAATCCAAATGCTGGCAAATTCCTCTGGGACCAAGCTAGTAAGCTCTGCTAAGAATACTGAAGCAAGTAAGTGGCCAGACAAGGCCTTAAACAACCACATAGCAGAAGGTCTGAGAATAAACAAATATCCATTAAATACGCAGTAAGATATCATTATCAAATTGGCAAAACACAGGCTAGAATGAGTAAGGGAAATCAAGAGGCAGGTAAGAACTCAAGACAATCAAAGCTAAAAGCACAGTATTCAACATGAGATGGAAACATTTCTCCTTCACACAAGTTACCTTTAGAAATAGTTAAAGCAGGAGACCACTGTGATCTTAGAATATCAAGACAAATGCTGCCATTACTGTTAATATTTGGATGATAGATTCTTGTTGTAAATGCAACCTGCAACAAAAAAAAAAAAAAAAAAAAAAAAAAAAAGAGTGTGTTTTGGTCTGTGACGACAATGACATCACCCTTTCTTCTCAGTCAAGCTATCAGTCAACTGAATTTACTCTAAAAGAAAGGGATTAAGCAGTTAAACTGCATCAAATTCATGGAAATGCACCCAAGCTGCAACCTCTCAGTTTCCAATTCCATTTCAAACAGAGACAGGGCAAGTATGAGGCTGTATTTTAATCACAGGTGCCTACATCATGATGAAGACACAACAGAGTGCCTGAACCACAGTAACACTGCTATCACAGATCTAAAGAACTTCAAACATTGCGGTCACTCCAAGTGTGCACTTTCATATTGACTGAAAATTAGAAGACAATGCTAGCAGCTGATAAAGCTACCAAAAAAGCGTATTTCGCAATTACTGCCAAATTCTAACAGATACCATATTCACTAATTTTAGGCACTCAGCAAACTAATCCCTATCCATAGTGTCACATTTGTACATACCAACCCAAACAGCTACTCTGTAATACTTGACAGTCCCCTCAGCAAGAATTGTATTACAATAACACAAAGCTAATGAGTTTTCCTATCAATTAAGAAAAACAGAAATAAACCCAAACATAATTCCAAGACATTCAGAATTCACATATATGAATTTGCTCCTAAAAATACATGCTAACACACTCATTCTTGTGGTAGTCAGAGAGGGACCTAGCCATCTAATATACTGTAAGAATGTGTGAAAAGAAGTGAAAACTTGACAATATTACAACACAGATGCTGGAAGTTTCTGCCCTGCACTTGGTTCTTTAAAAAGCACTTATTTCACAAATGATAAAGCAATACTTACCTTAGGTGGTTTGAAAGGGTAGTCTGTAGGAAAGTGAATTGTCAAGAAGAATACACCACCCTGATATGGACTGTCATTCTGTCAAAGCAAACAAATAATTCTCCTATTATCATCTTTAGGACACTGAAGATGTTGTTTTTAAACAAATAAAAGGAGATGAAATTTGTTTAAACAACTGAACTTTTTAATCCACCAATACAAGAGAGATGCAATTAACATTCAATTACTACTTCCTAAGGTAAGCGATACAGAACGCATACAGGTCAGTTTCTGTATGGACCTCTCCAAGCTAATGCTTCATAGAAAACAGCTTCTCTGACAATCCACTCAGGACAACTTGGCAAAAGCATCCAAGTGCCTCTGAGACAGCTCCAAGAAGTAGTGTTAACAGAGCTGGGGTCCTGTGAGGTTCAAAAACCTCAAGTTCTGTGTTTGGAGCTTATTTGTTATAACCACCCAAGTTGACAGTGGTCATGGACAGCTCTAAGGGCCTCCCATTCCCTCCTAAATACTGTCCTTGGTTTAGGCTTTGCTCAGCCCTGCAGAAAACCTATGAATACAGAGCCAACAACTTGTTCCTTGGGAAAAAACAAAACGAAACAAAACAAAACACTCCCCCAAAAAACACCACACCAAAAAAACCCCCAACCTCAACAAAAACAAAACACCCCACCCCCAAAGAAAAAAAAACCATAAAGATTAAAGTGAATTCTTCCTCCCTTTCTGTATTAGAAATTCACTGTAATCTAGTATGGAAGAGTACTTTACATTTCCCTGCTCCAAGGAAACAATTATGGGGATAATACATTCAGGCATTAACTATTAGCAGTAAATCAACATGTGGAAGTAAAAAAGCTGATAGTAAGCAGAGAATAAACAGAGTGACTAAATAGGGATTGCTTAAGTTACTAGTTATGAGAACAAAGTTGTAAGAAGTTTTTACTTGAAACTACAACTAAATTTCTGAAAAAGAGCTAACAATTTCATTGTTTAACCTGAATACTACAATGCTTTTAATTCCAGATTCAGGGCTAGGCAAAATGAATTAGAGACACACAGAGCACACTCCTGAATTATTTGTAAATTGAATTTTCATATTAATTGCAAGAACATTTCACCAATGTGAGGAAATAACTACATCTTTCTTAGTTAAATACTAGAAAATGGAATCCTGCAACACAAGGGACAAAAACCTGAAAACATGTAGTTTATACCCTAAGCAGTCTCTCCTGAAAACCTAGCAATCAAGATATAATCTCTTGCATTTGGTCAACAGATACTATGTGAGGCCTGGAGGAGCCAGAAAGCAACCATTTTACTGCACTTGTTCTGGGGATACATTTTAGCAATTACAGAAACCCCTCCTAGAATGTGTTAAACCAATGCAAGCTCTCTTACATCTATCTAAGAAAATCACAGCCTGTATAATACCCTATTGCAGAGGCAGAAGGCCAGATGACTGGTTCTACAATACTCATCTGTTACTAAAAGCACTAAGCAACACCACAGGAGCACTAGAACTACTAACACCACACTTCTGTCAGGATACTGCCTGATCTTGAAACAGGAAAGCAGACCTTTTGGCACCACAAAAACTGTATGGCAAAAAAGGAGCTGTACATTATTAAACCAGAAAGGGAAGCTAAGAATAATAATCCCAATTTAAAATCAACTCATGTTTAATACCTTAGGAACACGCAGACACCAGCCGCATAATATCATACTCAATATAGTGCAGAACATTCCTTGCCATTTAAGCATGAATATAGCAATTAAACAATTTTATCTTTTTGAGGCGCCTAGTTACAATCAACGAGGACCAGGGACTTTGGAATGGACAGCCATTTTTCCAGTTGGGTGAACCTCTAATAAGCACATTTTCCATAGCGATCTCCTGAAGCCGCACTTGTAGCTACATATAAAGTCAGGGCAATTCAGCATCACTGATATTTAATTCCTACTCTGTAGCATCACCAGAAGCATCACATTGTGGCTGCAGGTCTCCTGGCATCCAGTATTTGTCGTCTTAAGTTACAGAAGGCTGTTTTCTAAATATAGATAACCAGCCCTGAGAACCCCAGATGTCAAGTGTTTGCAGGTCAGGTTTTCAGTAAAGGCAAACATTTGCCGCCTTTATTCTAACAAGGAAAAAGTCACATTCAGGTTTCAGATGCTTAGTGAACATTTAACACAGACTTTTTTCCTCCAGTCATAACTGGAGCCACACATTTCAGTGACTTTTTCCCTTCTATTCTTAGAACTATTCAAGATCTCAGTACATGACACCAGACCAAACAAGGATTCCCTGTTCCATTCTAAGATCCACACAAAAGCATCCCAAATAATTCCTGACACTGGGACCAGCTCCTAGTACAAAGTTCACGCTAGATTCAAACTTTAGAAAAAGTTAAATGCAAATGAAGTTTCTAGATATTAAGTGGTAATCCCTAACATTGCTCTAGAGATCATTTCAGCTGAAATGCAAGTCCTCATAAAACATTCTAGCAATAAAATAATCAGCAGCAGCCTGATTTTTTTCCCCCCTCCTTCATTTTCTGTTACTGTAAAGAGTACCTCTAGAACTAAAGCCTGATAAGGGGAGTTAAAAAAAAGTAGAACAAAACCCCCCAGTTTCCTCCTGAATAAGAACTACCAGTTTAATATTACATCACAAGAATTAGGATACTTACAGGTCCCATAATTGTGGCTTGCCAATGAAACACTACAAAAGAAAAACTCCGCATTATTATCTATGCATGATATGCTTTGAGTTAGCAGAGTAGAACACAAAACTTAAGGTTACTTACTGTCATCTCCAACGGGACCTGCTGAACACTGTGCTGGAGGATCACGGGCTAGGTCACTAAGTTCCTTTAGGAAAAACAAACAAAACTGTTCAGAGAAGGAACACTAATGAACTCAGTCTTTTTCACTTTATGTCCAGCAAAAACCTTTAATAGTTTTTCCATATACAAACACAAAAGAATGTGCAATAACAGCCATTAGAACAACTAGATCAGTACCAAAAGTGTCTTTATAAAAGACAACGAACACCAAAACTAGCTATGAAGGTTAACAGCTACAATGACTATGCTTTTCTAAATAAATATCACTACTGTAAAGACACCCCTAATGAAGAAGTGACAGAAAGGAGAGCGGGGGACACAGCCTGAAGTGGGCAAAGTCTAACCACTTTCTGATCAAGATTTTCAAGGATTCAAGTCTTAGAGAGAAGCCTGAAGTGAGAAGAGAGAAAGCAATTGATGAGTCTTCATGAAACAGAAAGCACTATATGCGTAACATCTGATATTAAAAAAACAGAACAGAAAGAAAAAAAAAAACCAACCTGACAAACTGACACAGAAACTCAGCCTCATTTTCCCCACTACCTCCAGCAGGGATATATCTTGCACAGATTGAAGTAGACAGGAAAATTAGAGAGGCTGACAAGTCTTAGAATCAGGCAAAATATCCGTATTTTTTAATTTTAATTTTAAACTTCACATTTGAGACAAATATGCCTTTAAAATTCTGAATAACTGAGCTGCAGAAACAGTTCTCTCCATTACAGCGGGAATGAAAACAGAAACTTCAGATGGAGGATTCCTTGTGTAGTATCAAAGAAACTCAGCATTAATTTGTTTAAACACTCTGCAAGTTACTTGTTTGGACAGTGTCTTTTAAAATTAAAGTTATACTTTCAGTTGAAGTATGTAACAGATACCTTCCCTCTTCCCTGCTCTCTTTTGAATCTAAAAATGGCTTCAGGAGCTTCTATAAATCTGCACTTGTCAAGGCATCTAGAAATCATGAGAAAAGGGAAAACCTTCAGTCCCTCTCTCATATATCAACAGTTGCACGCAAGTTATTGTGCTACAAGTCTACACAAGCCATTAAGACAAGAACCTTCCATTACTTTTTCAGACATTTAAGAAACCCAGGCATACCTATTAAGCTGGAAACATGCATATTTGGACCAGACAGCTAATTGTTTTGCCTGGGAAGATCCTAACGTACATCCTTTAAGTTTCACAAATTCTGCACTTGATAAAAATGTAGTAAGCATAAGCCAACACAAAATGAGGAAAAAAACCCCTACGTTCCCTGTAACTTAAACACCTTGTTCTTTGGTAAGATGATAGCTCCTGCAAACACAGAGAGAATAACACTACTTCAACATGTAGAAGTCTATATATTAAAAAAAAATCCCCCAGAACCCACACCAAAAACCACCCCCCTCAAAAACACCAAGAAAACTTAGTCCTATATTTCCCCTCCCTGCACATGCCAATTTTGATGAACTTTCCAATTAACCAGATTTCAGTTTTGCACTGGAATCAGACTGTTTTATAAAATGGAATTGTATCAGTTCTGATAAGCAATGGCACAATGAAGTTAATATTACTGTTCATTTCACTGCTGCTGCTATTTAGAAGCATGGGCAACAGCTCTTTCCAGATCATCACAGTAAATCCATTTAGAATACATTTATCTACACTCCCCAGTTATTATTGGGGGTCCCTGTGATAGACTTATTTCTGCCATGAAATATCACATATTATGTTGTTCTGCACCCTCTAGAAAAATTTGCTAAGTTAGATTTGTTTTATCCATATAAACGCAAACAAGAAATGTAAAAGAACCTTCAGATAAAAAGCTTTTTAATTTTCAGGGTGGGTTGGTGGTTTTTTTTCCATTTAACAAATACAGCAGGTTTCGTTAATCAGGCTTATTTCTCATCTAAATGTATTTTTCCAGTTCTAAGAATAATCAATCATTTCCAAAATCTGAGAGAAAAAAAAAGATATTTTGTCCCTTAAAATAAGCTGTAGCAATAGAATAAGCAGAAAGACACAAATATTACTATTTCAATGTAGTTGTGTAGTTATTACTGGGTTATTTGAATTAATTGGGGAAGATGATCAGATCCTACTTTTTTTAAACTATCACAGGGACTAAGAATTATGAAAAGGCTCTTTATGCAGTTTATGAAAATTACAAAAATTAGTAGCACGAAGACAAGGACAAGAAAAGATCAGCATAAAGTGGAGTGTCACAGGTATATGCATTAGACTAGAAAGCTTTTCAAAAGGTACTACTATCTTCAGAGAAATAAGAAATCAGTACTCAAAAATAGTGTTTTAACACAGCAGGAAAATTAGAATATAACAATAATTCAAAAAGTAAATAAGTAGGATTGCAAGTGTAAGACAAGTATTAATAAGTCCCGGTGAAAAATTTGTGCAAAAAACCCCTTCAGTAATATTAAGAATAATTTACAAGCTGATACACATGAGTCTTACTATTCCCGTCTCATCGTTTCAAAATACGTGTCCATATAGTTATGCATTTTAATCACTGGAACTGTTCTAGAAAACAAACAAGCACCTATTTTCATAAGCTAAAGGACTAAAGTTTTGTCTAGGCCAAAAAACTTCAGTAAAAAAACCTAACTGTGCTAAACAAAGCAGTTCAAAATACCGGTAACGTTAGGAACACATGGTAAACCACTCAGCATTTCAACCACAGAGCAAATAATTTACCCACTGAATTCAGAAAGAAAAAAAGCTGAGGCGGCACACATGCTTGTATTTGCTTCTCCTAGGTACTATGGTCAGAAGAGTAAAGTTTGGAGTAAAGCTGTTTGCTTCAGCAGAGTGTGAAGTGTCATGGAAGAACTCAGGCAAACATGAAACAAACACTGGCAAGCTCTGCCTGCTTACAGTAACACCAGACCCATTTTGTCTCCCTGTTAAGTGTGCAACACTTCATATCCACACAAAAGGAGGGAGGCTTTTTGCAACAAGGGAATGGAAAGTTCTCTGTGTAGCTTTAAAAAGGGCCTCCTTCTGAAAGCTACAACTCTGCTGTATCCAACAGGCAAACTGGAATAACTGGAAACTAAACAAGCAGGGGCACATGGGCTGTGATATCTGGAGCGCAGTTGAAGCATTTCATTCAAGGAAAGGGAGGAGCTTTTTTTTTTTTTAAAGTTTCCCACTCAGCAGCAGAAACACGAACTGACTGACCTTCCTTCTCAGCTTAACAATCTAGAGCAACTACTCTATAACAGGAAAATATTTAATCTGAAAAATATTTCTGACATCAAAACTAAGTTTCCTCATTTCCATGAGTTGATTAAAAAAATAATTTTTAAGAAATCGGCTCATAATTATTCCCCTGCTTTCACCCATTTCTGACCAAGAAGGTAAAGACCATGTTAGGTTTCATTTTACAAAGCAGATTTTAACTAGTATTTTAGAATTTAAAAATGTTCCCAACCATTGCTCTGTAAAATCTCTACATGTAAGGGCTTTACGCTTCTAATATTCCTTCTGCTGCAATACTATCACCAACTTCGTTTCTTTTTGTTCACATTCAGTTTCAGTAGTGCTTTCCTTTGTCAAGAGGTACTAAGCTACATCCCAAACTTTCTTAAAAATCCCCGAAGTAGAACCCACATTTTTCTGGAATCAGCTGGTATAGTTTTTCACTTTACAGGTGGCTTAAGAAAAAAATATAAATTTCCAAGAAGTAAATTCCAAAGACTTTACATAGAAACAATAAGCCAAATTTCAGAGTTCAGAGTGATGTGTTATATGCCTATCGGAAAGGATTAGTCTTGAATTACAACTGTGACTAGTAGTCTCTGGCACTGCCGGAGGCTTCCGGTACAGCTCCAGCACATCTCCATTTCTGTGTCCCAGTTTCCAAATATAAAGTTGCGATAGTTCCTACCTCTCTACAAGGATGATTAGTCACTTAGAATTTTACAGATTTAAACACTGTTTAAGGAGCAAGCACAAATGCTACTGTAAGAGGACAACAGTAATGCAGCATATACAAGAAGCAATAAATGTACAATTTTACAACAGAGTTTTGGAAAACTGAGAGATAACTGGAAATACAGCATCAGTACCGGTCACTGCAACAGACCAACCTGCTTTAAAACAAATTCAACACCATGGTCTTCTGCCAGTTTCACAATAAGACTGTAGCAAGACATAGTTTTACTGGTGAAACAGCCCCATTCTTAATCTTCTCTTTCCCTGTAAATTCATCAAAAAGCTAACCAAAAAAATAAACCAGTATTTTCAAGAAAAAAATGCTTATAAAAGCTCATCTGCTTGTTTTGCACAAATATAATCATAACTAACATAGAAAATATGGCTTATGCTTCAAGTGATGATCCAAAACATTGACATGCGAGTACAAATGCAGGACTACAACCCTATTATAGCCCACAAAAGTGTTTTTTAATTTTTTTTTTTTTACAGAAAAGCTGCTAAAAACCCCTCAAACAACTCCTCTCTACCAGCTACTTAAGAAACTACAGAAATCATTTAAATGATGAAGAAAATTTAAAGAACAACAAATGATACCTCATCCAAATATGCATGAGCAAGACAGTGAAGGAAAATACTTAAGGGAACTAGTTGCTTTTCTAACAGAAGTTTTCAGGTCTCAGCAAATTCAGTAAGAAATGACAGCCTGATGTCTACCAAGCTGCCTTCTTGCAAGGTACCAAGTAGAGCAGCATCTGAGTCAGCTCCTTCTCTTCCCATTTGTCAGAATTCATACTCCCTGTGGCACTACTGCTACATTTTTCTAGTTTAAGCTGGAAATAGCCAGGGATTATTTTTAATGATAGTAGCAGCTGACTTAAATACAGAGTGACAGAAGATCACTCATTTTCCTCCACAGGCATAGACTCACAGTTAGATTTAATATTGGTTTGTAAAGATTTAATATTGGTTTATAACAAAATTATTTGTTAAAATGATATACTGCAGTTCTCTGGTTTGTAGTCAAGAAAGCATAATGGAAAAAATGGGGTTAATTTGCTTTAAGTTTCCAGACAATAACTCATTCCACCTTGGAGGGCATGAAAGGTGATATGCAGTTAAATCAGAAGTTTAAATAAAAAATAAAATAAAAAAAAGCAGAAAAAAAAGAACACTTAAGCCAAACAAAAATAAAAAAAAATCAACATTTATAAATCTGAGTGCTTGTCTAATGTTGTCTATGTCAAACAGGTTATTTCAAGCTCTAAGCATCCAAAAATTCATCGCTGCATTAGTCTCACTCATTAGCTCACAGTTGAAAACAGCTTTAAAAAAGAAGGAAGGATTGGAAGCAGCTATAAAGGGGGAAGAACATTTAAGCCTGTTTGAAGATTAAGAAGTGTCAACCAGCAAAGAACTACTGCCTCATCCCACACACCTGCATTTGCAACATTTGTTTCAGCATGAAAATTAATTACCCCTGGAAGCAGAAAATAACAGTTTGAAAGAACACTGAATGTGGATTTCCAAGCTGAATAAGAAAGCAATGGCACAATACACATCACAAGACAAGTGTAACCAGCAGAAAATTATCAGTTTCAAACAAGCTGGCCTTTTGGCTAACACTTAATAAATAGATAAAAACAACATATAATGACAGTGCATAATACAGAAAGATGTAGGTTCCTGTCATTTAAAAAAAGACATTAGAGCAAATATGCAGAGAAAACACATGAAGAGCCGTCACAGAAAACAGTGAGGGCCGAAGAGCACAGAATAGTTTTTCAAGAAACCCAAAACATGACCAGGAACGTGACAGTTGTGATTGTCCCCATCCTGATTATTCTGCTTGTTTTATTTTTCATGGTTCTCCTTTCTCAAGCCTTCAGTGCTAAATTTTTCAGGCTACACACTGCATGTTGTTTGTACAATGTCTAGCAACAATATCATAATGGTATATTAAGAGACAAACATAGAAACATTCATGTTTTAAGCCTTGCATTTAAGAAAGGAAATGCCAGACTGCTGTGCAACTGTAATTAAGTCACTTTGTGTGCTTGGACTGTGATACAAACTACTCAAATGACTACATGCTATCTTTTCGAAGAACCCACCTTTCAGTACACATCCTTTGTGAATGAGACTATTGTCTACAGCTCTTCTCATCTGTTCCGAAATTTGGAAGGTGTACAACATAGGTAATGGTTTTCGGCAGATTTCAGTTACTGCAGCTAAAATGGCTCTCTGTTGTATTCCAAACTTTCACAGAGTTCACTGCTATAGCTGGACAGATCCAACTGGAAAAAGAGCTCAGTTACCAACTTTGCTTTCTTGGTCACTCACTAAAGACATTCAGAACAAACTTAGAAAAAAACGTGGCAACTACACACCTATAGCTGTGCTCTGAACTCAAAGGTATGGCTTGTTCCCCCCAAAGTAATCAAAACCCACAGCAGCTGTCTTACTGAAGATGAAGAAAATCTGACTGCTTTACATGCATCAGTTCTGAGGTATTGTAACAATTACCATTCCCCCAAAGTAACAGAGCTATTAAAACACATACGCTTATTGTAGGATGAGGGCCATGCACATTGACTGAAGTACGTTGAAGGCTAAAGTGTGAAGTGAAGCACTGGTTAACTACGCATCCATTCAATGATAACTGGGTATTTTAATTCTGGCATTTCCAAGCTTTTGAGTATCGGACCCTGAAACTTAGCATACTTTTCATTTGGACGTTTTTCCTGGAAGAACCACACTGATCTTTGGTTCTGTAACCCAGGACTATAATGCAGCCCTCAGAGAAAGTTAACTGGTGTAAATGGGCCAAAAGAGAAGCAGCAATATGCACCTAGCTAAATGAAATGGAATGACCAGAAAAACAAAGGGACAGATTAAATTCAATACAGACAAATGTGAAGTGATGCACTTGGAAAGAAGTTTATATTCAAAGGAAGGCACTCTGGCCTGATGGCTACCACTCAGGAATGAGATTTTGGCATTGTGATAGACAATTTCACACAAATGCAAGCTTAACACTCATTAGATGCTGGGGTCTGGCAGCATTACAGGAGAGCCTTCCAACACACTGCCCCGCAGCTTGTCACGGACACAGTAACATTACAGCAGAACCTCAGCCACCAGCATTTGACACATCAACCAGAAGCAGCACCTGTACGCGCACTGCTCTGGACTTGATCTGATCGAGGCCTCCTAGAGTTTGCCAAGCCTACAGAAACACCAACTTTGGGGACTGGTAGCGTATGGGACAAGTTTTTGTACAGAACACAAGCAGCCTTAATTGGGCACTTAACCTCGGTAAGCCTGCACTTTCTGAATAAAGGTACAAGAATTCTCTATGTTTTCAAGGAAATGTATGGAAAGAAGGGCCATATACCAGAAAGTTATAAAATTCATATTCTAACAAATAACACATCTGTAATCAGTGTGGTGAATTCATTGTTTAGATAAATTCCAGAATAATATATTGGACTACAATTATTTAACATAATGAACTCTGCAAGTCAGCTCTGCTTTTAAAAAGCTGTCTTGACTTTTACCAGTCCGTGTTTTGTATGAATCCAAAGATGCATGTGAAAGCTATTGCAATATACCGTATGGGTATAGTCTATGAACACAACTATGTGGGGATGATTACACTAGTTTATCTACAACTGTACCATTATCCTGTCATATTATGCTATTCTGTATAACTACCCTTCATAATGGTTCTGTTTTGAACAGCTAGTAGTAGAGATGCAAAACTAAGGGTCTGTCTATAGGATTAGGTACAGTTACACACAAAATCAGTTCACACTGAGCCAACAGAGTGTAAAAAAAAAAAACCCACCATCAAAAGCTGTTTCTGGAGTGCAGCTGCTCTTACAGTTTAATTCCAGCTCAGCTATCTACAGGACACTGATGTCCACAAGGGTCTTTAAAAGGCAAAACCAAAACAGTATTAAAAAACGTATTTATAAGCAGACTGCAACCTGAATTAGGGGAACGAAGGAGGGCCATTGCTCTTCTGGCAAATTGTCATTCAGGAGATTCTCCTATATTATTCAGGGCAAGAAAAAAATTAAAACTAAGGCTAAAAGGACAAACAAAGTTTGCAGTTATCTGATTTAGAGAATTATCTGGCATTATTACTCAAATAGGCCAGCAAAGGTTAGGAAATATTGCCTTAAAGCAGGACACTCATATTTACTAGAAACCAAAAAGAGCTCTTGGAAGAGCTCACAGAAGTGATGAGCACCTGGCCAACCTAACTCCAGGTTACAGAGAAACCTCGCTATAAAGTTAACCGAGAACTTTACACAGTCCTCATGCCGTCCATCAGGAAGACCAAAAGCACTTCAGCATCTGCAGTAAGTTCAGCTTGCAACTCTGGTGTCCAGATGCTTGTGGAAAGGATTAAACATTTGTCTCCTCCTTTTTTTACTAGGCCCTAACATTTGCAAAGCAGTCCGCAATCCTCCCATCTTGCTTTCCTAAAACCAGAATAAAAAAAATCACAATTACACTGGAAAAAAACTGCAGGAGATCTTGAAGATGTCTACTGTATCACATCTCAAAGGGATGAGGTTCAGAACAAAGGCTTCCTTTACACAAAATTTTAATACTGAAGTTTACTTTAGAAGGCTCTGAACAATGTTTAAACAAAATTTTAAAAATCCCCTCTATCTATTTAGCTTTTAGTCCTGAATCCTGCAATGCTCTATTTGGCTCATTTCTCAGTATTAAACCTTGTCTACATCCAAGTGTTTTATGAAGAGTAGCCAAAGGCATAAACACCATTTTAAACTTGTGAATGTTAACTTTAACTAATCTTTTTTTTTTTTTTGCAAGGCTTCCCCAACAAAACCTACCACATTTAATGCATCAGATCAGTGGCCCATAAAAAGCCCACTGAAGAGAAAGTTTTGTTTAAAAAAAGCTCCTGTACTTTCCATTTAGAGTTTGAGGTATTAAATTTAGACTCAGGAAGTTTACAAAACTGTCCAGAATGTGCAACTCAGTTTAAGACTCTCTTCTGATAAAGCAAACTTGACAAAAAGCAACTGCATATAAAAATGCATTACTGACTGCAATCATATATACATCCTCACTGCTCCTTTCACTTCTTCCCCCAATTTTTTTTGCCTATTTGCATATTTGCATATTATATGGCAGATTACTACATCACATCAGTCCCAGCAGAAAACGTGTGCCTGGGACTCAGCCTTTTCAATGTAAGCTATGGCATCTTAGCCTAAACTATCAACAAAAGTCAGCTTATACTGAGATATCAGACCTAATGCTGAAGTGCAGACCACATGTTCCCATCCACCAGCTCTGATGCAAAGGGGAGGGACCTATACAAGAACACAGGGCAGACAGTTAAAGTAGCAAAACCTTAATTTTTGCAACAGAAAGATTTATCACAGATCACATATCAATGCCCTAATCTGAGTTACACAAAAGTTCTACCCTTTTCCACTCCTCCTTACCAGCTGTCACTTGACATCTCAGACAAGGTTAAGAACCTCCATCCCCTTTCTCCTTTAACAGTTCAACCCCGTGGATGCACGGAAAACATCCATGGGCAGGGGATGATGCTAGGCTAGACGTGGCCTCCACAATGAACAGAGATGCCTTTGGCAAGAGGCAGTTTACTGGTCTGTATTCAACAGCTGCTACTTACAGCTGTTTACATCTTTCCCCCCTCCTTTACCCATTAACGTGAGCGCAAAGAAGGGCATTGGTGGTTCAGAGCTGGTTACACACTGAGGAGGCAGTTGAAGGGAGCTCATTCTGTGGAGATCTACATCAGCTCTTCTGTAGAAGAAACTCACACAGGGAATAATAGCAAAAGCATTGGCTTACTTTCAAAAACAGATCTTTAAAAGCTGGAATGATTGTAAAGAAAATGTTGGCTGGACATCCTTTTTATGCTGTACATTATCCCACCCAAACCCTTAACATACTGGAGAACTCCCATTTTTAAGGTACGCAAGAAGTGCCCATCTAATGGAATATTGATCTCTGAAGTTCTGTAAATTACTTAAGTGAGATTAGTATCCCCCTTTCCCCCCCCATTCCAATGCACACATTTAAAGATCTATGCTGACTGTGAACTTGTTTCACAAGCACAATGCCCAGTTAACAGGAGAAATCTTTAAGTTACTGCAGTCCAGACTTTCTAGTCAAGGAAGCATCAATCTTCCTTTCTCAAAAAATGACCGGTTCTTAAAACACATCCAAGACCTTAATAGTAAATGCCAGACTTGAATATGGGTATCAAACCTACCTAATTAAGAAGCATGATTTCCATTTTAATGAAATTCGTTTCGTAGTATGTCAGTTCTGACTATTCAGATAAACTAAACCTTAAACAGAATTTAAGTGATGACAGCTTTCGTCTGATGCTGAATAATTTTATTCTGACTTAAAAACACTGAAGTTCTTTGATACTAGTGCTTCCCAAACTCCATTACTGAAATCTCATGATTTAAAAATCAACCACTGCCTTCTGGCTCAACATGACTCTTCTAACCACCGAGTGCCATAGCTGCACACTGCATTATCTCCTTGAGGCAGGACTTAAGTCTACCCCTGGATACTCAAAATAGTTAAGGTGAATTAACCAAAATAAAAAAGGTAATTCAACACAGACAGAGAACATTCACAAAGGTTTAAAGCATTTTAACTAAGCTTACATTAACTGCATTTCATTAGTTAGTTAATCTTAACTTTCTGAGCCCTTAAACAGACAAATCCAGACTTATTTCTGGACATTCATTCAAAGCATAAGATCAATCACGTAACTTGAAGTTATTTAACTATTTTGAGTAAGCCTAGCAAATTAAATCCAAGACTGCCTGCAAAAAAAAAGTATTGTAGGTTTCATCCAGAGAAGAAAACTTAATTCCAAACAGCTTTTTCTAGTTAAGCCATTTTTTTTTTCAAATTTCACACTAAGTTCATGAGAAAAGAGTAGCAGTTTAAAACAAAAGTAATAAGCAGGCTTTATAACTAACTGAATCACCTCTACAAAAGCTACATCTCTGGTTAAACTAATGCAGATTTCCATGCTGCGTTCATTGCTGCATATTACATCCAATCTCTGAAAAATATTATGGATGCCTCCAGGGTTAGTAGCGGTTCTTACTATGAGCATCTGGAGAAGGGGGGTTAAAGTTGCAATTAATTATACATCTAGGGATAGTGCTGGAAGCTATAGCCTTGAGGAAAATAGTTATTTAGTCTCCACTCCACCACTGTCAATGGAAGCCTTCTATCTGCACTTAAGTAGTGATAAATGGTTTTGTCACCTTCAGCCTTTAGCTTCCAGGATGCCAACTCCACTTAAGATTTTCTAATAAAATACCCCGGCATAATGATGCTGACTTGTGCTATGCTTAACCGAATGGACATAAAACACAGCAGGCACAAGTTTTCTTAAGGATTTCACAGACAAGATATTTCATGCATACATCTCCTATATTAATTCTATTTTTAGCCTATCAAGATCACCGCTTAGGTCTTTTATACTACCTCACTTTAATGGATGCATATAGCAGTGATGAAATGGATGTGTATCAATGCTGTAATGTTCCCAAGTTTTCTCAATTTTATGCATTCCCAATTCCCTACTCCTACATAAACGTTTCCCTACTACCAGATCATCATCACTTGAACTGGAAGGGCCAACATGCTGCAGCAATTATAGGATGTGCTTTTAGCAGATACCACTCAACACTTCAGACCAACACAACATGTCACCAGCATGTATCAAGCATTTAGATACAAGCTCATAAATCAACATGAATTTGTTGGAAATCGGGAAAAAAAAAAAAAAAAGAATTCTGGGGGCAAATTTCATCATCAGGAAAGGAAACAGTTAAAATTAAGATGTAGGTTCACATTATTCCACAGCAAAAGCACTTGCCTGTTATAACAAAACTGCCACTCTTGTGCAAAGCAAGTCGTATCAATAAAAGCAGAGTTTTGCCAATCGAATGCAGGCTACCCTCAGGGCAGATGGCACAGATGTGATGAGCTCCAGCATAACATAATCTTTCTGGGACTGGCTACGTACCTGAGAACTACTTCAGTTTGAAGAGCGCTTTATAAAGGCTGCTCCAGAAGTAGATAACCCAACACACAACACATGAATACTCTTGTGCTTTCATTTCCAAGCCAAAAGTAGAATTTGCCAGTTATGCTTTAAGTAGGGGTTGTTGTATTTTGAATGTGTAACATACTTCAGATTAAATTTACACACACTAACGCAGTCTGAAAGTCTGATTCACCCAATAAAGAATTTTATTTTGCTTGATACATCCAAGTCCACAGAGAGGGAGGCAGCCAAACAGACTGAAAATACCTTCGCTGGTGTATTTGGGACGTCATCTACTGCAGGAGACGATGAATTCTAGTCCTGACAGGTAATACCACAAGTCAGACTAAATCAGCTATGTGTGATTACAATGTTCTGAGGTCCTGGTCTCTCTTTAGCCTGTTCTGATCGAGTGCCAACAACGTACTACGAGGAAGCAGAGAGTTTCAAGGTCTGATCTGTGACCTTACAATTGGAAGACAGGGGAGCCCAGCTCACCAGTGACAGAGTGCCATTCTCTGGCTTTACTGGTTGGCAAGATTAAAAATCTAAATTCACAACCACCCTGTTACAAAATTGGCCCTGCTATTTTTTGATTTCAGCCTCAACCCCAGTTAACATTCATATCAGAAACCATACTTGGGAAGAAAGCAACTTGCAAGCAATGGTTTCAGTCTAGCAAAACATCACTTTCCAGGTTGGCAAATACAAAATCAAAACTGTAAACCCTATGTGAATTTGGAAGTGTATCTTGTAGCGTGGAATGATTAAACTGATTAAAAATAGCACCTTCAAAAAACCGACCAAACCCAACCAAAAAACCCAATAAAACCAACCAAGCAAAAAAAGAACCCTAACCCAACCGTCTCACCAATCCTAAACTCTAGCACTGTGTAAAGGAAGAAGCTTGCTACTACACAGTGCCATAGAGCGTAAGGACCAATACAGGACAAGAGGCTGCACACAACAGGCCCAAACCTTCAAGTCAAAGAGATGACTTATTGATTCAAGAGTCACACTGACTCGCTTAAGGGTTCTGACCACCAGATTACTACGTAAAGTGGGGGCTTGCCTTGGTTTATATTTGACAATAAATTCTTACCTGCAGCGCCTGAACATGTTTCATAAGCATGAGCTGATGACAAAGCATACCAGGGAGTATCCTAGCTGTGTTTCAACTCAAATGATATCATCCACTAATACAGGGGAACAAGTTCTGATGGCAGATTCAAAAGGAATTGTTCTGAAATTCTTGTGAGAGCATAGCTCTAATTCAAAGACAATCCATTTAGCTACCACTAATCCAGAACAGATTTAAAATTTTCAGGGATAACAGAACTATCCTTTCACTAATAAATTATAAATAACCTCACTTTGACTAAAATACACCCACAAGCACTGCCAAAGAGATGTGAAATTACAGTAATACTAATAGGTGGCAAACTTTATACACCATCTATAAAAGGTGTTTTGTGCACCAAAGTTTAGTTCACTGATTTCAGGACACGCTGACTTTCTGCCATCTTGCCAGGCTATGAGATGACCAAGAAACTCCTCTCAGCTCTTGAAATACGTAAATGCTCCACGTAGCTCGCGTAGGAGCACAGATCAACAGCGACTTCCCGGTAACGCCACTGCGCTCCCATCGTGTTTGCAATTACATCCCAGCAATTCCCAAAGCCGAAGCGCTGCCGCCGAGAAACCCTGAAGCAGCCCAAGCGCAACCTCAGGTCAGGAGCCTTCCTCCCTGGGAGAGGTTTTAAAAAAAAAAAAAAAAAGCCTCAAAAAAAACCCAACAAAAAAAAAACCACCCACCAAACAACAAAAACCAAACCACCAACTAACAAACCAAAAAAACTTCCATCACCTCGGCATTTTTTCCGAGTTAGCCGCGAAGTTACTCCACCCGGCTTCGATTGTGCAACGGGGAGGCGGCGGCGGCGGCGCGGTGCGCGCTCCCGCCCGGCGCGGGGGGCGAGGCGAGGCGGCAGGCAGGCAGGCGAGGCGATCCCCGGGCGGCGGGAGGGCCGAGCCGGCCCCGGGGTAGAGGGCGGGGGGAACGCGAGGAGAGGATGGCACCGCGGCAGCTGCTCCGGAGTCGGCGGCAGCGCGGACGTGCGTGTGTGTGTGTGTCATGTTATTGCAGAAAGCGAGAGATCCCGGAAAGAGCCCGAACTAGGCGAACCCGCCGCCATCTTACAATGCGGGAAAGAAGTTGCACGCCAGAGGGAAGAGACCGGCCCGAGAGGCCGGCTGCCTGCCCCGGGGAGGGCCGCGATCGCACCGAAAGCCCCTCCGCCGCACACGGACCGGCACCATCCGGGCCGGCCGGCGGCGGAGGGGCAGCGGCGGCGAC
>NW_010972576.1:13101528-13114879 GCF_000737465.1 Haliaeetus leucocephalus
AGGCGGGGCTGGCTCCCCCGCGGCCTGGGCATCGCCTGCCCCCGGGCTCGGCGCCGGAGGCGCTTCCCGCGCCCCGAGTCCCCAGTTCTCTCGCCCTCCCCTGTAGCTGCGCGGCGGGCGGCTGGGAGGGGGCTAGTTGGAGCGGCGGCGCGGCGAGGACCGCGGCTGAGGCGTCCTGCCGCCTCGAGAGCAGCAACGGCAAGGGCTTGGCGGGAGGCGGAGCGCCTGGAAGCGGGGCAAGGAGGGCGCCTCGGCGGGAGCCCTAAGGCGAAGGGGTTTGCACCTGTCGCTGGTGCCAGGGATACAGCTAAAGGCGTGCTCTTGCCCGGGAGAGGAGCAGCACCGACGAGGAGTGCAGGCCCGGTGTGAGAGTAACGGGCCCGGAGTAGCATATCGGCACATGCAAGTAAACCAAGCCGAGCTTCTCAGCGTAGGGAAAAAACCAGCACCAAGGGGAAGATACAGCAACACGGGCTGTCTGCACAAGGGCCAGGCTCCTCAATTACTTAATCTGCAGTGATACCTTCTGTGACACTTCAGCTCCTTGGAGGCTTTTTATTTTGTGCAGCACGGAGCAACAAATCGTTTCACCTAGGCTCTTTTTTTTCTCATAGTAATAAATTGTGTAGGTTTATGCACAGTTGTGTATGTGAGGAAGGACTCTTACTCAACGTCCGTCAAGTAACAAGGAGAGAAAGATAGCCAGACTGCCTTTCTGCTGTAATGAGCGGATATATTGTATTAATAAACATGGCATTCGCTGTCGAGGGAGTATGGATATGTAATTAGCTAAATCCATTGCACTGAACTGAGTTTGCATTCATTATAGTGCCTTTATTGCACTACTGTTAGTTTTCTTGCTATCTAGGATGTTAATTATTACTTGTCTGGAGAAGGCAGCGTATTCAGAAAACCTGATTGTGTAACAATGTTTTCAGCAAGAAGCTTGAGAATAGCCAGCAGTGAATTAGGGAAGCAATGCTCCTTTTTTAATTTTGAAAAAGGTACTGTAGTAGCACTGCCATAGTTTTTTAGCATTTGCATCAGGTACAGGCTAGAGAGAAAACAATGCCTTGTACTTGTGAAGTGCAGTTATCTTTCTGTGATCACCTAAACCATTCCTAGCAACTTCCTTGTGTAGTCTTCATTTTCTGCTCATTATCTTAATTGTACCGAATAGCATATTCAGGAAGTGTGGTCCCAAACTAGTTCATTGATGTTCTTATCACCTTAATCAAGAATATTGCTAAAAACCACCTTGCTGTTCCTTGCCTGCTTTGGATTATGGATGCTGTTAAACTGCTCCAAATCACCAGCGTGTCTATCTTTCTGTCACAGACATCTTCCTCTGCCTTGTAAACTGCTTACAAACTTCCTGAATTTTTTCATTATTTTCTGTCATCGCAGGAGATTTAGGTACTTAACAGTATTCCAGTTCTACATTTTTAATTATTATTTGAGATTAATGACCTCTAATGTGACTCTATATTAAGAGTTTTGATCTGGCTTGCTATTTGCATTTTACTGTATAATGAAAGGAATGAAGAACAGCACAAACATACTGTTGACAGGGTGTAATTTTCCCTGCTAATTTAAGACAACAGGAATTGTTAATCTGGTAAATCAAGTTTTGTTTGTGTGCCTTTCAACAGTTACGTGTTAAAATCAATATCTCTATTAGCATTTGACTCCAAATAGAATTTTAAATGTATTGGATAGCTCTTGTTTATAGCCACTGCTCAGAAACAGGTTTGCCTATTTTGTTTTACTATACCTGTTTAGACAAACACTTTATTACACTCACTGGTCATTTTTTCTTAAGCAAATCCATCAATTTAAGTACCTTTAAATACATTTGAGAAAAAGAATAAAAAATAATGACTTGCGTAGGAATGAAAAACAAGATGCACACTCATAGTTCTGTGGCCATTTCTGCAAGTCACAGTACACAGCCTGCTTAGAGAACATGATGCTTCTCACCCTCATCTCTTTTTCCTCAAACTGTGAGGTAAAAATCATATAATTTCCCCTCAGCGTTTGGAAATAAATAAAAACTCAGGAAGTGCTCTTCAGTAGGAATACTCGGGCAAGTAAGGCCTTGTAACCTTAATATATTGATGTGCCATACACAAAGAGTTTCTCACCTTTACCATATGCAGCAGGTGTACTCTAACACTACTTGCACAGATATGTCATATAGTAATATGAAATGCAAGAGGCACAGATGATGGTTGCTGAATATGAGCGTTGCGACTTATTGTGGAACTAACCAGTCTATTTGGGTTTGCTTCATTTTAATTTGATTTTTGAAGCTAATCCTCAGAAGTGGCTGGAGAGGTATTACCATGTCTAATCCTCATACGGTACTGGAGTTGGGTTAGATTTTCAGAGGTTTATTATGCAAAATAGCTTAGTAGCTGTGGCATGGTAATAAACAGTTTGCACAAAAATACTGAGAACAGACCAGCTCACTTGAACTCCATCTTTGAATTTTGTTTCCTTTTTCAAGTACGGCCTTACAGAGTGCAGCCAAGTGGTCAATAACCTCCGAAGGCTGAATTTGCCAGTCCATTTCAGCTGCTTTGTGATGGTCCAGCTGAGCAAGCATGAATGGAGATTGCCGTGATGCATTGTCATAGCACTTCCTCTCAGCATAGAGGGGATGAGGGAAAAGCATCCCAGCCTTAGTTTAAAGGTTAGTGTAGTTTGCTTGCACATCAATGTCAGTTTTTCACTTCCGCTTGCCTAAGACCAGCCATTTTTACATTTTGAGCATGCTCTTCTACCTGTCTTCAAAACAGGTGGAGCAACCAAGCACCCTGGACACCAAGCAGCATTCCATACAGGACGCTTCATATATCAGAGGAAAGGGGGAAATAAGATGCAAAATGTTCTCCAAAAGATCTTCCTTTTTAGGAAGGAAAAAAAATTGCTTCAACAAAAGCAAGACATCCTTCTTGTTAGTCCATCCGGTAGATCATTATTAGTTCCTGTTTGGAGGAGACAAAACACAGCAGCTTCTCCTGCTGGAAAACAAAGCACTAAGAAGATCAACAACAACAGCTTCTCCCTGTTTGCATGCATTACCAGGCCTCAATTTTCTCTTCAGCATCCCGTCCAACTTGTTTTTCCTTTAATTATCATAAAGCAAGTTTGCAGTCAAATCCTTCTTCAATCTGAGCAAAAGTCACCTTATTGTGGACCTTTTTGATCCAGTGGAGACCAGAAAGAATAAGATCACAGAAGAAAGCTGATAAAATAAGATTGTTCCACTGGCTTTTTTTAACACAACAAACAAAAAGGCTGAATTTGCCAACCCAAGTGCCATTACATGACAGTGGAAGAAAAACAGGTTTGGGGATGTCATTGGGTTCCACCTGATCCGTGTTTTAAATACCAAAGACCAGCAGCCCTTCCTGTGTAGCTCCCCTTCAAGAAGGATGGCAGGGTCATAGTTACAGCCTTTGTACTGCATGCTCCATTCCCTGCCTGTCACATCTGGGGCCATTATGTCTCCTTCTGTTAGGAAGAAGAGGTAGCAAAACCCTTTCACATCTGGAGTCCAGCCCAAGGTCAAATGTGTTAGGCAGCAGTTAGCTGTCTAAGGAGTATTAGATAAAAGGTAACTTTTTGTCTTATATTTCAACTTGGCAATTCTTCATCTCCCATTGTTTCTTTGACAGCTTCTCTGACATTCTCACTAAAACAATTTCCAAGCTATTCCACATGTTTCCTTTGTATAGTCGTGCTTTTTGTCTCACTGCTAAGTCATGGGGCAAAACACTGAGTCCCTACATCAATCTGTTTTAAGTTGTTGCTGCTCTGTGTAGGGAGTTCCAAGATCTAACGTTTTAAGTCCACATACGAGTCCCAGTGAAAAGCTTGAGTGCTGTGTTGAATAATGGCATGCTAAGGTTTCATGGCTTGCACAAGGTCATGTGGGATTCACAAGAATATAAAATACTTCAGTAACTTACACAGAGATCAACAGACCAAAGTTCCCCACAAAATCTTCCAGTCTTCGGGATTTTGTTTAGCACTTAATTGTTTAGCACTTTTTTAGCCTCATAGTGACAACATAGTTTTCTTTCAGTTAAAGATTTTTCTCTTCTCTTGAAATCCTTACAGAAAATAAGAGGTATTTTACCAGAAAAAAGTTTTGACAACATAAAATTCATTATGTTATTTTCACAGACCTAAACAATGAAACCTCTGAAAATTGCTACAGGATGTTTATTAGTATTCATACAGAGTACTCATTTTTTCCCAGCAAAACTACCATTTGATCTAAATGAAAAAGATATTCCTTTCAAGTCAGCAGCAGTTTGTGTCAACAAGAATGTTCATTTTCTGTGCTGATTCAGCCCTATGGATATTGAAGCATAAAAGTCAGATGAGCACGTGCATGGCGTAATTATGATGCCAGTTTTGAAAAACGAAAAGATTTGTTGTCATGCAGCTACTAACTACCTTTGTTTTCTGCTTTCGTATGAATTCTTTACATTCCTGAATAAACATAGATAATATAAACGTACATAGCAAAATAGCATCTTAAAATAGGGGTGTGAAGGGCTGAGTAATTAGTCACTGTTGCTAAAATAAGGTAACACAGGCTGAATTCAGCAGGTGAAACCCCTCTCTGGAGCAAATCAGAGTTTTATCAATTTCAGTAGGCCAGGCTACATCAGTTGGAGATCTCTTCAAAAAGGTATTTAATGGTGACCTACTTTACCCCATCCCTTTGGAGGTGGTTGCTTTTCCTTGTTATACCTGTTTTTTGACCCCTCAGGCTGCCTTCAGACTGCATGCTAAGTCTGTAGGAGGTACACTGTTACCAAAAATGACCAAGCTCTTACAGCAGTTTTCAGCAGTACTTAATTTGGCCTATTGTGTTTACTAAAGGAGGCATCAAAGGACTCTCTGAAGCGCTTTCAAGATATGTCTATTTTTATTACTTTGATGTAATTGATTACTAGTCAGATTTGGACCATCCTAATTCGGTTGCTCCTCCAATACTTGTTCCAGGATGCAAATGTACTCAGCAAACCACAACCTTTGAGGAGCATTTGCGTTTAACAAATTATTTGACCACTGTACCTACTACACTATAAAAGTTGCTAATACAGATAAAATGTTAAGGATTAAAGTTAATTATTCAAACAGGCTAGCTTACATATTTCACAGGCCCCCTAGTATAGCCATGGCTGTTCAGACCTCACAACATGCTGCGTTGACTGATTTGAAGTGTAGGCTTCCATTCACCTGGCTTGCTACATGCCAAGTACAATTTTCATTGTTCGATTAGTTGCAGGGAATTAGTTAGCCTGAGCTAATCAGGACACCGATGGTGTACTTTATACCGAAGTATAAACCACCTTTTATCTTAGGATGTTTCCCTGCAGAGATCAGCCAGTGTTTCCAGAAGACCTGGGGCAGGGACCGTCTCCAGAGTTAGGAGCCCTAGTACCATTGACTTCCCAAATGGCCCGCAGCAAACCACCTTTCTTGGTCATTCCCCCTTCTTCTGAGGCAGTCCTGATGATGAATCACTCACATATATGTAGCTAAGTAAACATTACACTTCAGCAGAGGTAGCAGGTTGACTTTCTGTCACTCTTCATTTAGAGGCTTTTTTTGCTTGTAGAACATTCTCTCTCCCTGCACCCCCCCCCTTCTGTTTTATACAAAATAATACTACGTTACCCTGGGGAGATTATTACATAGTCTTATAGATTGCAGTGTTTTAATTGTTTTATGCTGTATTGACTTAATTTAAAATAATGATTTAAGTAAATAAGAAAGTCCACAGAAATACTTCAGGGTTTGTTTGTCTTTGAACTGACAGGAGTATATGCCATGTATTTACACAATGGATTTAACTAGCCAACTATCATGTGGTACTAGGAGTCATTTCACTTTTCTTTTTGTCCTTTTGAGCAACCTCATTTTTAAGATTTGGCTGATCTTTCCAGTTTTTGCTATGTCCCAGTTAACCATAAGATGTCCAAGAGCTTGCTTAGACCTCAAATATCCAGGTAATTAGAGCTAAATATATCTCTTAGAAGGAAGGAATGTTATTCTTGTTTGCTGTCATATTGTAATTCAGGAAATACTGTTGATGACTCTAAATCACCAATACCGAAATTAGCCAGTTATTACACTGTTCATCATTATGGTTAGGGGGATGGATCAGGGCAGTATTTCTGAGAGGGTGGGTTGTGACACACATGGTAGTCATGAAACGTGGTCAGGTGTTGGCAAGTTGTTGAAAATTTTGCAAATTACAAAGCAAAGGCAACCTAGCTTCTGCACTCCTGCTGACTTTTATTCTTCAAGGTCAAGCATGCTTTTCACCCTTTCAAGAAATATTACAGAGTTTTGTCACTTTTACAAGCATAGATCTTAATTCATTTTTATAAAGACAATGAGGGCTGCAATTTATTTTTTTTTGCTTTGGATAATGGAACATCATCTGAAAGAGAAAAACCACAGAAAAATACTGGCTTAAGGAGTTGGTAGTAGGATCCAAGATACTAATTTTCTCAGTCATAGTGATTTAAAGTCAAGTTAACAGGGAAAAAGATAATTTCTTAGTCCTTCCTGACTATTTGGTGGCCTATGTTAAATGATTTTATGATCTCTGTTTAGCTCCCATATTAGAAAAACAAACACTGCTGCAATTAGGCATGGAGGACTCAGGTACTTGGAGACTAAATGATATGCTTACCCTTACATCGTTCAGGGTATTTGACAGTATCAAATCATATTGGACAGGCAATTTGAGGGACTAGGTCCAGCATCCATTTCTACCATAGCTGTTTTCTGAATAATTATAACATTTCTGTCCCTGAAGCTGTCAAAATAACTCATACAAAAGTGTAAAAAAAACTGTGTAAAAATAATTTAATTTCTCTCGGGGAAGCAGTTCAAGACATTCTCAAGCATCTTAATAAATTAACTGTAGACAACCTATGACAAGACTAATTTTCAATGAAAGACTCTCTGCTCTAAAATAAAGGGGCACTAGGATCTTTTCCTAGTTTCCAAAAGTACTCTCCTAGCATGTTGTTCAAGATGAATGCCTCTTAATTACCATGTATTTATTTTTCATTTACTTTTTACCTTTCACAGTCATTAGGCTTACATTTCCTGTAAAGTAAGTTTTGTAAACTTTGAGGTGATATGTTTATATCCCACTCTTTGTGCTGGTTGCGTTCTCTGCTGATTCAAAGGGAAAAAAGAAACTGATTTTTAAGAACATATATTTACAGACCTTACAGCTCCCTGTACTAGAGTGAAGTACAGAATTTATATAAAATTCTGGCAATATCTTGAAAAGTAAGTGAGGAAGTAACTTACAAATATTCTAGGGAATAGCCAACTACCTAGATATGGAACTGCGCTGTGCTATAGCTGACCTGCAGTCTAGAGGACAGAAAGTGCCTGGAAAAAACAGAAAAGAAAAACCATTACTAAGATAGGCATAAAAGAGGCTATATTAATCTTATTTACCTGCTGTAGTACTATTCCATGTCATTGCCTTGGAATCAACATAGCTACTTTTTCCCTGCTTTCATCTCCATCCGTTATACATACATTTGTTGTCTGAAATTGAAGAGGCATGGTGTTTTGGGGTTTTTTTTTTTGCTCCTCATTATTCTTGTGAGATGATAGAGAAGGGGTATGGGTTACTGTCAATGCCAGACCTGGCTAACCTTGAAAAGGGGAGACAGGCTCAGAAATCTCCACAGCCCTGTTATTACACAGCAGCCTGAGAAGGAATGGTAAACTGCTGTTTTACTGCAGTGTCAGTGGGCATTGTGACACAGGAAGAACTTAAGAGCAGAGTGCAGTCGTATTGCAGAGATCCTGTACTCTGTCCTCGGCAGGGGAAGCTGGTAGTTTTTCTGTGCTATAATTAGCCACTGCCAACAAATGCATATTGCGTCACAGGAATTAGTCTTGTGGCATTCTCACCTTTGCCTTCCAAAATGAAGGAAATATCTTTCAGTGACAGCTATTACGCCAAGTGAGTAAAGTACTAAGGGAACAAATATACCCTTAGTTGCCCGGTCAAGGATATACAGCCTTCACTGACAGCAAAGATCAATGCAGTTTAAAAGGGAATGGTGAGTGGTCCCCTGCTGAGAATATATTGATACATATATAGCTTCTTTTCCCTGTAATTCCCATCATAAGAGAGCGGCTTGCAGTGTTTTGACAGTGGTTTTACTTCACGTCTGTTCATTTAGCAGCATGTACTTCCCAGATTATGTCAGCTTTGTCCTCTGTAGGTCCTTTAGCATAGGGGAGGATGTATCTGTTTTCCATCACTGCAGCTTCCTCCCAGGGGACAATCTGGGGATTTTGCTGCCTGGTGTACTGCAACAAACCAGGCAGAACCTGACACAAATCAGTAACATATCTGGTCTTTTAGGAACATATTAGTGAATCCTAAGGATACTTGTTCTGAGTAAAACTGTTGTGAATTAGCAACTCCCTGGAAGCCAATAAAGTTCCCAATCTGTGCAAGTCTGTATGCAACCAGTGATCAGATCAGTCTGGATCCTCATGAGCAGTACATATTGGATCAGCTACCTAAAGTGGATGGAAAGACTGGATGGTTCATGCAATGGGTCAAAATTTAAAATTCATTGCAATATTGTATTAACTGTGTACTTTCTTGTGCATCATTAGTATTAC
This sequence comes from Haliaeetus leucocephalus, assembly GCF_000737465.1. NCBI lineage: Eukaryota > Metazoa > Chordata > Aves > Accipitriformes > Accipitridae > Haliaeetus > Haliaeetus leucocephalus. The sequence goes on from NW_010972576.1 coordinate 13,110,232, forward strand.
CTGACTGATGTTACTTCCAATAGTTTCATGTCATACAACTTGTTACTTTCTATGCTTTAAATAAAGGCAGTTGAAATCAGTAACTTAGTGTAACTGAGTGGATATTCATAGTTTCATCTTGCACTATTTCTGCAAATATTATAGTAGCTGTAGAAACCACTACCATGGACCAGTGCTAACCATTGCACAAAGACAGTTCCAGCTTGGAAAAAACATACAGTGTAAGTAGAAAGTAACTGAACTTTATCTGGGGATATCTAGGAAGTTAGCACTGAATACTCCTATTCTTTCTTGAGTTGGGGTTTTCTTCGTTTCATACCCAGCTCATGGGTAACATTTCCCACTCCCCAGCAGTAGCAGTGAGAAGAAGAAATTAAAATGTTAAACCTGTGGCTGAGAGGTCAACGCATGGTAGTTTTCTTGAATAAATAAAAACAGAGTCTACTACTCTGTTCTCTCATGTGCAAAGTTGCCATGTTGGAACTTGATCCAATTCGTAGAAGTCTTGCCATTTTTCTTTACATTCCTGTTTTCGTTCTTTTTGCAAATTAATTTGCTACAATTTGTGACAATAAATAGCATCTAAGCCACAGGGAATCTTAAAATTCAACAATAATACGTGCTAGTAGTAGGACACTGCAATCACTTAGGCAATTACAATAGCACCTGCTTTCAAAACATAATAGTTACATTGTAAAATTCTCGGACATTAGTTAGATTAGAAAGTAATATCATGCTAATTTAGTAGTAATTTTATAATATGAAATTATGCTATCACAATATTACCCTATTGATTCTATTATAAATGTGATTTGTTTCCTTAACTCATTTTTCTCTCAAACACTTTGCCCACCACAGAATAGTAGCTATTTTCAATAAACACCAGCAGGAGCCACTTAAGGTGCCAGGACTCAGAGTTAAGTGAAAGCATGACAATCTCAGCTTTCTTCTAAAGGCAATTAAGCCTCTGGATGTAAAAATAAGAAATGAAAACCTAGCCAGTATGCAATGCAATTGCAACTTGCTTGCAATGCTCATAAGCATGTAATAGAGGAAAGTAACCTTATATATGTGGTCTTATGGTTTACGTTTTTAAGCCAGTCTCCTTATTTTTTGAGATTCAATTATTTAATAACTGGGTGTTGACAGTGCTGCATAACTAACTGATGGAGACATTGCATGAAATGAATCACAATTCCTATAGCTCTTCTGGGGTGTAATGATTTTGCTTGCTTTTGGGGAAATGGAAGAGAGAGAGATCTTTGCATACAGCAGGAACAGCAGCTAATCAAACCCCACTGTGAAATGACTCGAACACAAAGGGAGAGATCTAGCTTCCTCCTAGACAGAGGCTTGTGTTTGCTGATCACAGAAGCCAGCCTGTTGGTGACAGTATAGTTTTTAGTTGACAGCAGTATTTTTGCCTGCTGCAGAGATTATTCCAGGTGCTCAGTATGGAAAATGGCAATGCCTATTCCAACAAAATGGCTTTAACAATATGAGACATCCTGTTGATAGAAAACCTCATTACCATGAAAGAGTGCTGAGCAAATTACTGTGCTACTTAGGCTTGTTTTAGAGATGGAAGGACTGTGTGTCTGCTACCTCAGAACCTTTCATCTCTTACCCTTACTGGTGTGTACTTGGTAAAATAAAATAAATAAATAAAATTTATAAATGTTCTTTTCCTTTGCAAATCTTAGTGTTCTAGACAGACTGGTAAGTATTATCTCATTTTACAGCTGAATTAAAGGCATGGGGAAATTAAGCAATTTTTGAAGGGTAACAAGAGCTTGTTTTCACCTATGCTCAGTCTGTTGGACCAGGACCAACCAACTTGTGGATGCTGAAGGCAGCTCTTATTTCTGCTGCAAGCTGGACCAATGCAGCTATGTTGTAGTGACATTATGCTTGGCAGAATAAATTCTGCCAAACATGAGCTGCATCTGCGCTATGAACTTTTCTACCATTCTCATCAAAGCATGCATACTAGTAAGTTAATTGGGCTGTTTTTCTTTTGGGCTGTGTTTTGGGAATTCCATGTAAAAGACCCGAACTAGCACTAACTATGTATATGTCTTCATGTGGGCTCCATGCTCCATCTTATCTGTAATGTTCTTGCTAGATGAAAAACCCCAGTGGTAGAGGATACCTACTGCTGAAAGCAATAATCATATTTCAGTACTGGTGACCTAGGTTCTGTTCAAGTATCTATGCTTGGGCTTTTTGTGCTGTTATTTTTATTACAGCAACTCCCATACATCCTACCCAATACTAGAGTTTCAGCAGCCAAATTCAGCGTGAAACACATAAGCAGACGCAATCTCTACTTTTTAACAGTTCACAAACTGAAGCTAAATATGCAAGAATGAATTGTTGCATATTACTCTCCCCGAAAAAGCTAGAAAATTTTCCAGATACCCAACAGTATTGAGGTTTGAGTCAAAGTTGAAAAGGATGTTGATAAAATCCTGAAGAAGCAATCTGCCTGTGGACTAAGAATGTCCATGTAGGGTGTTAAATGTGTGTAACAGAAGGAAGATGTCATACCTGCCTGGTAAACCTCCTGATGTTGACTGGTCTTAAGTCCTGACCCCATGACATGGTCCCTGAAGATGGACTACTGTGTAAAAACCTGTTCTTTTCTGCAGGACTGAGCAAGCTGCAGCTTACAGTTTTCCTCTTAAGTCAAACAGGAAGTCTGCAGCCAAATTGGAGAGTGAACACGCATGTCCTGAGCTCCAGTTCAAACTGGATTTCTAAAGACCATCTTTTGCCTCCCCTTCAGTTAAGAATCTCATTCAGGCTTCATTTTCTTTATAGTTTTTCCATAATCTATGACTTCAGCCTTTCATATACCAAAACTGTTCATGGCTCATGTCAACTGATACCTATGCAGACAGGCGAGGCACAGTGAGAACGGTTCCTCTCTGCAACATGTGCAGATTGTCTAGCAGTGTGCTGAGTGGAGCACTGATCAAAGGCAGCACAGCAGAGCTCAGAAGCTTCAGTGAAATGTCAGCTGTGCTCCCAGTATCACAGCTAGCATCCACAGAAGGCTGGAAGAGCAGAAGAAAGGGAGGAGGAGGGAAGGACAGAGGCTTTCAACTTCAATGCGAAGTTATTTGATTCAGAGTTGGAGGATTTACCTTGTGTATCTTCAGCCTTATGTATTCTTCCCTCAGAAAGTTTCACAAACAAGGTTACATCATGACATCTGATGTGTAATCTCTACAGAATAATCAAGCATTTTGCTCTTTCATTATCTTGCCTAACAGCAGGCATTTGCCTACACAAGAACGAATCATCTTAGGACATCAGACACAGTCATTACAAGGATAAACTTAGGTGAGGTAGGGAATGAAGATACTCTGAGAGCACAGGAATATTCTCACTAGCTAAAGAAGATGATTCATCAGGAAATGTTAATGTAGGGTCACAGGTAGAAAAGTAATATTCAGGCCAGAAGCACAAACAAGATGGATTTGTTTGTCTTAAACCTAGCTTCCAGTATTTGGTTTTTTTGCCTTAGTTGTTTATGGTGATTTCAGCTTTTGGTTAAGATTGTCCTGAATTGATCATTAAAGCAAACTACTGAAAGAGATCTAGCACTGGGCTTATATATCCTAGTTAATACAAGGCAAACATGACTGCCGAGTAGATTCAGCCAAAGACAGACCAGTGGGTTCATCTGACTCAAGAAATACTTACAATTACTCTTTCATTGCTTTGCTGAACCCTATTAACTTACCCCAGAACTTCTTAATTACCAATTCTGGGCCGGCAGGAAAAGCGCACAGTTGATATGGGCAGATATGGTGTGGTTTCCGTACACTGAGGGAGGAGAACTGTGCTCCAGACAAGAACACATAAAGAAGGAGCTATATCTTCTAGAAGGATTGCACTGCTTCAGCTTTCCTGAAGATGCTCGTGCTTTGTGCGATATGCTATTAGCACTTGATGGATTCACTCACAGTAGCAAAGCATCTTGAACCAAATGGTGTCGGACTCCTGACCAAGAAACTAACGCAAGAGTTTTCAGGTCTGGCTGGATTGTCTAAATTGACCCGGGATGGCTGCATACTTTGTATTTTTTCACCTGGCTACACAGGGGCAATTTTCTGTGCCAAAATGACCGGTCTCCTTGACATAAAATGAAACAAAATTAAATAACACACTCAGAGCTTGTTCTGTGCAAACTATTGCCAGACATGAGGCGGGTAGGCCTCTCCCTGTAATGTTAAACCTCTCAGCACTCACGTTATCCCACCTCAGAAGAGTTATGATACCATATGAAAAACATCATTCACGTGAAGAAAAATTTCCAGTCTTTTACTCCAATATTTTTAAGACCATCGACATGAAACGCAACTCGAACACAACAGGGTGACGACAGATAACATAGAGCCTATAAGTCATAAGCCACACCGGATTAAAGTCGCACTCCCTCACCTCCCTAGCCGTACCTTCAAGCGAGGGCTGCCCAAGCTAAGTGAGGCCCAAGCGACCGGCCACACATCACCACAGACCCGCTGGCCGGCCGCTGCCAGCCCCCCCCCGCCTCGCCTCGCCTCGCCTCGCCTCGCCTCAGGAGAGCAGCTGACTGAGGAGGCGCCATGCTGCGGGCTGCCAACGGCCGCGGCCCCCT
>NW_010972576.1:13114889-13206278 GCF_000737465.1 Haliaeetus leucocephalus
CGGCGTGGCCCCGCCCCACCGCGCATGCGCGGCGGGAGTAGCCGGAGGAAGCGAGCGGCTGGCCGCGGCGGCGGGCCGTTGGTGGTGGTCGCGGAGCGCTCCCCTCCCTCACGGCCGCCGCCATGGTGCTGGAGAGCCTGGCTCGCATCGTCAAGGTCCAGCTGCCCGCGTACCTCAAGCGCCTGCCGCTGCCCGAGAGCGTCGGCGGCTTCATCCGCCTCACGGGTAGGTGGGGGGAGCGAGGAGGGGGCCCGGCGGCCTGGACCCCCTTCCCGCCCCTCCGGCGCTCGCCGGCGGCGTGAGGGGCGCGGCGGGGCCGGGTCGGGCGCCGCGCTTCTGCCTGGGCTTCGGCACTATCCCCCGGGCCTCTCCCGTGTCGGGCTGCGACTTCCACTCCTCGCTCCAGGCATCGCTCGCTTTCTCCCGGCCGTGCTGAACAAGTTATCTGTTACAGAAGGGGGGGAACCCCAAACGTGAAGTCGCCGTTAAACCGTTTCAGCAGGGAAACTCTCCGACAAGACTCTTAAGATGCCCCGAGAGGTAAAACGTAGTGATAGAGTAAAACGCACCAGGCTCCTCGGCCCCTGCTCGTTTGCGCTGTACTTAAAATTCCTCTCTCTGCAAGTACCAGCAAGTCAGAGGCCGTGCATGTAAAGAAAACGCGATTTTAGCTGAAGGCCTAAAACACTGCTTCATCATTTGCTTAAAAGGTTAAAAAGAGCGTCTACACTGAGTAAAAAAAAATAATCTATTTCTGGGAGCCTGCTACATACACCAAGTTAGGGGGTTTTTTTATTTAACTATTTTTATAAGTATTTTTTGGGTGAGGGAGTGAAAATACTTATTCATTAATTATAGCTCTATCACAGACCGAGCAAGAAAGAAAACGAAATACTAGCAAATTCTGTGTTCAGTGCACTTTAGTGCTTAAATACTAGTAAATTCGTTAGATGTTCAGTGCGTTTCAGTGCTTTGCAAACTGGAGCTGTCTGAGCCCAGGCTCAGCTGTGATAATACAGCCAGAACCTCAAGTAGTGTTAAATGACAAGATTAGTTTGGTGATAATAAATAAGAGGAATGCTCTAACAGAAACGCTCTGGAAATAGAAAAAGTCTTCAAAGTGTAGAATCAACCTTATATGTTTATCTTGCAGCACTAAGGTATTTGGCTTTAATAATGCTGGAAAATGATTTAATTTAGAACAGGCATGATTTCTTTAAAACCAGGTTTGAGTACTTTTTTTTTCCAGTATGTTTAGGCTGCTTGTAAACTTCAAGTCCTGTTATCTTTCCCATGACATGGAAACCTATTTTAAATGAACAATTCTTCTTTTCCCACAACTACTCTCTTGTTTGAAAATGCTGTTAATTATTTTTACCGAATAGAGAAAATCAGTTGCTACAAAGTTGGGAGGAATGGGATACAATAAGCTACAGAACAACGAAGCTTCTCATATTCCTAGTATTTGGCAGTTTCCTACTTAAGTCATTGCCCTTTTAACCACAGGTTGTACTTAAATTTGTTAAGCTTAGTAATGCTTGAGTTTAATTTCTTCTTGCTTCACTTGTCCGAACATACATTTCTGTAATAGGATTATTTGCGCAGTCTCTGTATTTATTCATACTACATAGTAGTAATATAACTTATTCTGAAAACCTCTGGTCAGAATTCTTTTTTTTTTTTTTTAAATGAAACGATCAATGCGGGAGAACTGTTTTGCTGTCATGTTACTTACCTCAACAGTCAGCTAGACCAGACTAATAGCTGCTGTCGTGCTTGTATATCTTCCTCTCAGGGTGGATATGAATGAAAATGGAGAAGACAGCAAAACTGTACAAGGTGCTTAAAGTTATGGCATAGTGTAAACGCAACATGGTGAGTCTTTTCAAAAGGAAATCATAGGAAGCCACGTCCTAGGCACCTAAATTAAAAAATTATCCTCCCTTAGAGCTTAAAAGTTATTGAAAGTCATTGAAACCTCATTGCTCACTGAGGAGTCTTGTACTTATCTGCACTCAGAGCTGCTGTCAGTCTAAAGTTTCATCTGAGAAAACTGGATTTCTTCAGCAAGTGCAGCCTCTTCTATATTGTTGTTGTGATCTTAGTCTGTCCTGTCCTAAAGTCATAAGCCTGTAAGAGCAGGGGATTCCCAATTCTGGGAGTTATTTTGCAGCAGCAACTTACAGGATCATATCTGTTGAATTACTGTTAGTGAAAGACTATTAGACAATACAGAAGATTAGATTAATATTCTCTTTTTGTGTTTACTACTACAAATTACAGAGGAGCATATTCTTTGGCAAATGACGTCAAGCATTTTTCTTTGCTTCTTTTTGGAAAGTGGGAAAAAATACCGATCTTAAAACATTTAAAGTGCATTAGTATTTGTCCTTTGGTGGCATCTACTGAACTTAGTCAGGGACCAGCACTATAAAACACTTGCTAGCATAGACCTTGTTCACAAAGGCAGGCCAGAACCCACATCTGGAACAGTGCAGTCCTTTGCTCGTTGGCTCTTTTATTGCTTCTGTAAACCTGCATTAGCTTCCAGGCAGGTGCAGCTTTAGTTCCTGTAGTGCATCAACTGTAGAAACAACAGACCAAAAGGATAGGGAGGATCCTTTTGTGTAGGATATTGTATAGTGTGCTGATTAAAAATCTTGAGACAGCTGTTGTCTGTCGTGACCTCACCAAATCACAGTGGAAAACTGCTTGCTTGGAGAGAGGAAGACTGTTAACATCCAGTGCAAATCTCCTGAAGGTAAAAGCAATGAGGAAGGAAGGAAAGAATGTTTGACCTTGGGTTCGAAAGTGGATATCTAAATCGTCACGCTGCTGCAGCTCAGATGCCTCTTTCAGTTTCTTGTCATAGCTGCTTTACCCTTCCCTTCTCAAGTTTGCTGAAATGAACAGTGTTGTCTCATGCTGCCATTGCTTTTTATCCTGGTACATGTCATTACGATGGCATAGACATTTACCTCAAAATAGCATGTGGTCAGATTTTCAGGGTTTCTGTAACAATCTGGGTGTTAGACTTCTTTCCAGAGACTTGATACAGTCCTGTGTGGGCTGTCTTACACTTGGCCTACATGTTAAGAGGGACTTCAATGTAACAAGCTGCCAGGCAGGAAGAAAACAGTTTTGTGGATCATCTTTTACAGTACTGAGGGAAAGAAGGGTGATAACCATGATAACAGTCTTCAGAACCCATTTGAACCATGAATGTGTCATTTGCAAAGTGGCTTGCTAACCTACCCATAGCTTTGGCTTTTAATTTATTTAAAGTGTGCTGTGTCGCTAAAAGGACTGTCACCTCTCTACCTTCATAAGCTAACAGACATATTAAAGTGGTGCGTGGAGTCCTCTGTGTTTAGTTTGTGTAGCAACGTGAACACCTTTACGGCACCCAAGCAAACAACAGAAAACAGTTAGGATAGAACTTCTTATTAGTTCTGAAGAGCATGTAATTGAGTAAGTAATTTGAATTTGCATGAAGAATTTCATCAGTTTAGAGAATATACAATCACAGTTCCAATCTCCATTTTGACTGGTAGCTAATGCTTGTTAAAATTTTGGCTTGCAGTTGAGCTGTTACTGTAAGAAGTTGCTTTTGAGTCTGCATAGGATCATTTCCATAGAAATTAGCTAAAACATAAATCAAAGTAAAAGATATCAAAGGAGAAGTCGGTGAAAGACAAGCAGGGACCACTTGCTTTGATTTGACTCTCAGTGACTGGCCAGTCCCTTTCTGTTCACAGTGTATGTGTTTATTATTTTTGGGGGGGCTTGTTACTGTTGGACTAAATGTTAAGACAACCTCTCCTTGAAAATGTAACTGTGGCCTATGGTCTGTGGCCTCAGCTTCTTGGAATTCTCTGGGCATTCCTGTTTCAGTGATGTTCCTGATACTTTCCAGGACTTATCTTTGGGATTGATCTGTGTCTAACACAAGTCAAGTTTGAAGACTAACCTCTTCGATACTCTACTCTCCATTTTTGGCTCCAAAGACTGCCTCTTCCCATGCAGCAGAACTGATAAAGAATCTCCAGAATCAATGTAACTGCTGAATTCTGAGTTATCAGCTGTGAAAATAAACAGTCTTGTGACTTGCCTTACATCTGCTTCAGAAAGGTATGAATGGCTTCAAAAACACAGAGCAGCTTACAGTTGTAGGAAGATACCGCTGCATGAGTTTGAGTGAAGCTTTTCTCCCATCCCTGCCCACCCAATCCAAAGATCTGTGACTTCTTTACTTTGTGACAGTGTCTTGTCTCTCATGCCCTATAAGCATGGTCATGTTGACTTTGTGATCTAAAAGTATGAGCTTCTGGCAGTCTTTTGGCAATAACAAGCCAGTTTATGATTAGTATTCATATTGGTGTAATTGGAGGCTTTCCAGAGACTCCCAGATTAGAAATATGTAAAGAAATCATTGGCTAGTGAGGGCGAAACTCTTTATCGGAAGTTAGCATGATATAAATATTAAATAATAACCATGATACACAATATCCTTGTACTTCCTATTCCTGTTTGTTTCTAATTTCCTTTCTCAGAGAGTACAGCTATCATGTTCCTGTTTCGTTTGAATGAACCCAACTGGTTATGAGTCTCCCATAGTCATGACTACTGTTCTGATTTTGATGGCGTATCAGGGAGTTTCAAGCTGTATTGAGATGCCACTTGCTGTTTACATGCTGGTCTCCTTTAACGATGTTTAATTCTGATGCGAGACATTTCCTTTTTGTGTGTCAATCTTAGTCCAGTTGTATTCACACACTTGATAGGTGCCCTGCTTCTGGTTATGGTGCACCTGTTGGAATATCTGTTCTGTCTTGGAATTCAGAGTAGCTTTGTAGAGATCCACCTCTTTGCCAACAGTCAGGTTAAATACTCAATTTGGAAATTTTTTTCAGTGACCAAATATTTTTCCTCTCTTCTAAAGTACGTTCCAAGTCAGTCTTTCACATCAGGTCAGAAAGTGCACTTGGATTCCTATTGACGGAGCGTTCTGGAACAGTAATGATAGAAGAGACCAACAGGTACTGCTGTCCAGGAAGCTCAGTATTTTATGTAACTGAACATCTTTAAGTATCTCAGTATTAATTGTTATTATTTAGGGCTTACAGCATTTTGGGGGAACTAAGAAAAGAGTAACAGAGATTAGTCTATTGCAGTGACTCTTAGTCAATTATTGTGCACAGGGCTGCTGCAAGCGCAGGTGTGGAAAAACTACTGAAAGTTCTTGCAGTGCCTTCAGCATGTATACAGTTGTGGTGCATTCCCAGATAAAATGAAGTAAGTGTGGCTTTCACATCAAAGGCTGTAGAAAGCTCAAACAACATAAAACTAGTCCCACAAAGTATTTTCATTACATGGTGTACTTCCAGAAAATTGAAATTTTTAAGAAAATGCCACTGTGTTCTAACTGGTAAAGTATTAGCATGAATATGTGCTCTATTGTTACAAATAAAATCAAGCTATACAGAATAATGTAACTTCTGAGAAATACAACCTACCTAGCATCCTTAGCCTGCTCTATTGTATTTCCTTTCTTGTACATCTTAATCTCAAAAACCAAACTATGTTCTGATCCTAAATAATTTAAAAGAGGAACTTGATTACAGTGTCTTGTCTTACAAAGTGCTTGTGCAGCTATTTGTGCTCCAGCTCATTACACTTCTTTGTTTCTCATTTGAAAACATTTTTAAACTCTTTTCCATTTCTGTATAAGTGTTTAGATTCAATGTATTCTCCAGAAATTTAGAAAAATGCTCTCTCCTTTATTTCACCATGGTACTTAAATTACACTGGAGTATTGTTACAGCATGTTTTGCTGCAAAAGTGGATACACCTTCAATCTATATAGATCTTATGCCAGGTGCTGATGAATTTCTTAAAAAGTCCAGTAAGTCTTTCTCTCACCAGTATGTCTAGAAGATTTACAATGATGTAGCAAGGCAGCTAAGTCTGCAGAGGATACTTGAATCTCTTACCTGTACTTAAAAGAAGTTCCTCAGCTTGGTAAAAAACAATTTTCTGTGGCTTGACTTATCTGATCTCAGGACTCTTTCTTTCTCTGTGTATTGTGGAAACTGGTTGCAGATCACTGAGCAAACAGAGCTCTGAAAAATAAACCAAAAAAGATTGGTGAAAGTTTTGCTAGTGCTTATCTAATAATCTGTATAATTTCTACCAAAACTTTCTAACAAAACTTGGAACAAATAAAATGAGGAAAACTTCAAGAAGCTAAAAATCTGAAATAAGCAATTAAAAATTGAATTATAAAACATACTGAATAGTTCTTCATATACAGAATGTTAAGATACTGGCACTGAATATACTTACTGCATGTAATCACACCCAGTTTGCTGGCACACAGTGCTGGTTTACCTTGGGTGAGCAGTACTCCTGTAATTTTTAGGGTTCCTCATTTCAGTACGTCTTTTATTTGGTTTGGATTTATTCTCTTCCATTGAGTCATCTTCTAGAGCTTTAAAATTAAACTTCAGATGAAATTCTAGGAGTCAAATTTTTACCTTGGCTACAGTAAAACCCAGGTTCTTAATCTGGGTCTGTCTTCTTAAGACTTCCCCACAGAGTCTTGTTTGCCCTCAGAGCCTTGCTGACTGAGCAACCCTATTCCCTACCCTAAGCCTACGTCATTTGAGAGTAGCTGATGCTGCACCATACTGAAGTGGTGTCAAAAGCCAATCTAAATTCCACCTGTCTTTAGTTTCAGAATGGCTGCGGTTATTGCCTTTCCTGGGTGTGCTGGCCTTGCTCGGTTACCTCGCTGTTCGTCCATTCCTCCCCAAGAAGAAACAGCAAAAGGATAGCTTGATTAACCTCAAGATCCAGAAGGAAAATCCAAAAGTAGTGAATGAAATAAACATTGAAGATCTGTGCCTCACTAAAGCTTACTGCAGGTGTTGGCGTTCTAAGACGGTAAGACACTGTGCTACTGTAGGATTAGAGATTGAAACTTGCATGTTTTTATCAGTGCTTTGGTGATGAATTTGCTATATGTTGCCCAGTTGCTTTTCTCTGGAGGTGGAACATGGTTTTGGTTTTTGAGACTGGCACAGTTCTTATTTTTCTCCACTGTAAACCTATCTGCATGCAGAAAGAAGCAGTAGAAACATGTAAGAAACACAGTAGGGTTTTTTCTAGAAACAGTTAGAGAGTGACCACCTGTGAGTAGATTAAAACCAAGCAAGCCTTGTTTAATATTTGGAAATACATTGTAACTAATTAGAAGATAAACTACTCTATTTTGCAAAAACAATGCTTAGAAAGTTGTTCATAGTAGGGTGAAAGTATGGCTGGACCTGTGTTGGTGAGGGAGAGCATATCCCCATCTGGTCCTGAGCAGCCAGTAGATGACTGGTCTGGATAGTCTGTATACCCCAAATCAACTAGATGTACTTGAGTATTTTTCATCTACCCTCTATTTCTTTTGAATGTCCTGACTGCACGCTGGTTTTGTCCTCTCTGGACCAAATGCTTTCCTGTTCTAACAAAAAAAATCTGCCCTGGACCTAAGAAACTGCCTCAACTATTCTTGCTTCAGGCTAATCACTTCAGCAAAGTATCTCAGCTTTCCTTAAAACAGTATTTTCTGGTTGCAAATGATTAAATCTATTAAGAGCACTTTTACTAGTTCTACAGTAAACCTTAAACTATTTATGGCTGCTCTGCTTGTTGTTCTTTCATAGAAAAGGCTTTGTCCCTGACTTTGTGTCTAAGAACAGCTAGTTTAGGACCTTAAAAACTTAAGTTACCTGTTAGCAGTGGGTTGTTTTTTCCATTAGTAACGTGTCCTGTGTCTCATAGGAGACAGGGAGTTTGATGTTGAAACGGGACATACTAGGAGGAACTAGCAACATCATCAAAGTGCTCTTGGCATAGGAAGAAGTATAAAAATCACCATGCAATTGCTGTACAGAGTTACACTAATTCCTCATGTATGTTTTCTTCCAGTTCCCCGTCTGTGATGGCTCCCACAATAAGCACAATGAATTAACAGGAGATAATGTAGGTCCACTAATACTCAAGAAGAAAGAAGTATAGCAGATGCTTAATCCACTAGATCATGATTGATAAAAAGTCTTTTTATACTGTTGTAGTTGCAAGGGACAGCATTTTATTATGTGATTGGTATGATTTAGTCTAATGATTGCTGTAGATTTCTTTCTTTTTGGAATAAACTGCATTTAGACAGTGCTAAATCTGTCACTGTTTTAATACTTTATTCTGAGAAGAATTATGTCTGCTTTGTAAAACTGTAAAGTAACTATCTCTGTAAATAAGTCATTTATTTCAACAATAAAATGACTTCCTACAATTAAGCCTCTTTCGTATGAACATGCAGTTATAAAACTGGCACTATTTCCAAGTGACAGACGTGTACCTTTCTGTTGATTTTGTTCTGCTGAGAAGCCATGTTTTATTCTGCTTTTCAGGAACAAATTTAAGTGCACTTAAGTGGGAGGAAAAGATACTAAATTCATCCTTTGTGAATATACGTAAGCGTCCCACTGAGGGCAGGCAGCATAGTGATGTTAAGTTATGCTAGGTGAAGGTCTGGCCTGTGTCTAAGTGGACAGTTTGTTAGTCTCATGCAAAGCAGCCCAGCTCAGACAAACCCCGCACAGCTGGAAAGTCTCATACAGCATTCTAGGTGGAGTGCTGCAGTTCTAAATCATATAAACTAAACTTGAGCAGGTCAGTCACTAACATTATCCCTTTATTTTGGGCCCCTGTGTTGATCATTCATAAGCTCTTGTAAGAGAAGCACAAATTTGCTTCTTGCAAGTTCATTTGTACTGTAGTGGGGACTTCCATGGGAGGAATTGGTTAAATGACAGAACTGAGAAAGCAGAGCTGAGCTGTATTCTTGGCTTGTTACCCATTCAGAATGATTATTTGGGCAAGTCAGAACCTTGCTGTGGTATGGCTTAATTTCAGATGCAGGTAAATAATTGCTACTTATCTAACTGCTAGACTTCTAATGAATTCTTCTAAAGTGCTTTATTCTCCAATGAAAGACTGTATTCATCAATGTAAAAATAAAAATTTGTTCCATGCTATGACTTTAGACAATTGTACTAAGGCACATTTCAACTGTTCCTTGACAGCATTTCATTTGACCCATTGTTAGGCAGGTGGGAAGCCCCAGCATGGTGTGCCATTGTCAAACTTGATCATCACAGTGCTGAAACAGAACTGCTGACTTGCTTTCTCACTTAATGACTCTCGCAGCAGCAGCAGTGCAACTAAGGTGGATCAGTCCTCCTGCATTTGTAACAGTTGTAGTTCTAGGTACCTAAACCTCTTGCCTTGTGGTGAAAGATGGCAGATTAGGATGTGATTGTAAGTTAGTTAAATACCTGCTTCTACAAAGTGCGTAGTAGAACCATGGTACAATCTGTAATGTTTAAATGCTTCATGGTGGCCTTACCTTAATGGATGAGCAAATCCTAAATGTTGTATTAGAATATAACATTTATAGTAGAGGAAAATGCATAATGCTATTAAGTGTCTCATACTCAGTCTTCACTTATGGATGTGTTGTATTGAACACCAAGCCCCAATTCTTGGATTCAGTGAAGAAACTACTATGTGAAATGCAAAAGCCTGCCTTTAGATTTATTTTTTTTCCAGGCTTTAAAATCCACAGCCTGTTGTAGCAGGCTGCTGTTATATACAAGTCTGTATGTGCTTCCAGCTTTTATCAGGATACTTTTGCATTCAAATAGTTTGATTTCCTCCAAAGTCTGAGAAGTAAACTACGTACATCAATCCTGTTCTCACGTCCGTTGCTCTATTCAGACAAACCATGTTAGAGTAAGTAATACAGCAAAATTGGTTTTGTTTCTCCCACAAAGCTCCTCTAAAAGGAGAATGACAGTGTAAGGTTTAAACTCGTGACTCGATCTCTAGCATGGCTTCATCATGTAATTAATTTTTTCTCCCTGCTTGCAGTTAGATGAGATTGCTGCTAAACTATCTACAAGTGTGGCTATGGAACAAACAGGTGGGGTTTTATTTGTTTTTGGTTATGTCTGTAGGGGAATGGAACACTTTGGTAATATGGGCCTGCAGTAGCAGCACTCAGTCACAGTTCCTTTGTAAAAAGGACATTTTAGTAATTTCCACAAGATAGTGATAAAATGAAGATCACAAGCAAGATAAATGACCATTTTCTTGCATTTCAAAATCTATCAAGGTAATACTGTCTCTCATGGCCACAGAATTTTCTATAGAAAACTGCAAAGAACTTACTAATCAGTTCAAATTATCTATCTAAAGTTTATAGCCAAGAACTGAAGTGTCTGCAGAGCCCTGTGTCTCACCAGCGATTGAGAGAGTTGAACCAATTACCTGCTAGGATGTGCTTGGTCATGTCTTGCTCCTGGATGGCTTTTATCCCTTTGTGTGGAGCCTCTGGGTTAGGTTAGAAATTTGTCCTGGCTGCTAATAAAGATCAGGACTGAGGCAGTCTTCACAGTCTTGATGCAAAATCAGGGGAAGCTGAACTTGGCATGTCATGATATGGCTTTTTGCTCTACAAGAACAGTAATGTTTACCTTTCTTTTGATTATGAATTTGAACAATAGTTATGATAGACCACAAATAAACCTGTAAAACAGATGTGTTTAGAGAAAGATGACTGACTTGTGGCAACTACTAGACAAAGTAAATGTCATTGAAGTGCAGTTGGCACAAAATTTGATCTCTTGCACACCGTTTATTTAAAAAGCACAATGCAAAACCTGTATCATTCATTGTTTTGTGGCTGTATTACACCATGAGTGTTTCATGGTTAATTTTAGACTTCAGTCTAAATTCCCTAAAATGCTCAGTTTGGCTAAAAAAGAGAGAGAAAGCAGTGATTATAATTGCATTATCACTGCAGCCCCTGGCCTGTGCGACTTCCTCCTTCCAGATGGCCAATTTCTGTCTTTTCCCATATGCTGCCTGCTGCTGGCCCCCAGAAACACGCTGTGCTGTCAGACCCTTCTGCTGCAGAGGTTCTTGTGAACCTTCTAGAACGGCACACATATGCCGTGCTCAGTACTCTCCCACATTATGCCTATGATTATGTCTCATGACAGCAGGACTCCTCTGGTTATAGTTTACTGCACATTATGCTATAATTTTATTTCCTGCAAATAAGAGACTGGCATGGCATAAAGATTTTATTGGCTTGAATTTATGCATTATTCATGAGTGATTTCATGGCATTTGTTAAAAGGGAGATGGTCTTAAATGTCATGACTTCACCCACACAAACTCTGATAAAAAGTGAAATCATATCTCAAAGTTAACTGCTATTTAAAATCAGCTGAAATTGTCATGATACTTATTAAAACCAGTCTCCTAGGTTCTTAGCCCTGATATAACATGTCTTTTCATGGCAAGATGCAAGTGTTTTGTTCCTTTCTGGAAGGCAAGGAGAGGAGGATTATAAAGCATTAATGCTTTTCATTTTAGATCTGCAGGTCTATGTAATAGCTTCAACCTGATTCTTTTTGAAGATTTAATAAAAGCTGGGGGAAAGGGGTCTTGTGAGAAACATCCAGATATGGTGGTGAGGAAAGGAAAATTGATTCAATTTCATTTAGATTAGTGAACAAGATGACACTTTATTGGTATAGAGCTATTCAGGCACTTAGAATGGTGGGAGTGATGTAGTGAATAAATTGAGAGTGTACTGAGGTTAAGGGAACATGATAAATCCAATTTATGAGATGCTGTTATGATGGTGAGCAAGTACTGGAGGCTATCATGAACAAGGGCTGTTTGTCAGAGGTTTGCTTGCATACTTAAGGTTGTGTTCAAATTTAAAGGGCTATAATCCTTAACATGTCACACTTCTGATATTGAAGAGACTCCAAATTCAGCATAGCGATCCCTCCCTGCAGGAGGATTCTACTTATAAAACTTTATGAAAAAGTGCACTATATAAAGCTTCTACTCCTGTAAGTTTTACTCAAGTAGAATTATTGTACAGACAGTCACTGATGAACTGAACACCATATTCCTTCATCTTATCAATTAAGTTTATAGACGTTACAGTTTCCAAGTATAATAACCTCCTGTTAAAACTACCCCTGCTTAAGTAACAGAGTACCCCCGTGAGCCCTGCAAAGTAGGCAGAACAGGCGCAGAAGTCAATGGCTGACGCAATAACCACCAAGCACAGCACCCTAACCATTCATCAGTGTGCAGTTCGAAAGCATCTCCCTTTGTGGTCAAGGTACAAACACGAACTGAACTAAAGATTGTACATTCCCCAAAGAAGCGGAGAGAACAGCAGTGTGTATAGTAAGAAAAATGTCAATGTGTTTGACAACTGTTAAGGGAAAACTTACCAAAGAATTTCCTGGAATTTTTATCACTGTGCTGGAATTGAATTGCAGGCTATGAACCTTAAATATTTCTCAGGAAGCTTTCTTTTTGGCTTGGAGAGGAAGGCACGTACAAAGGCATACATACTGAGCTGTAATTAATCTGTATACAGAGGCATACGCTTTTGACACTCTGCAAATAATACAGTTTCAGACAGTTTTCTTTTAAAAGTATTCTTGTGTTGCATATTAAAAGTGTAAAAGCTAAATTCTTACTTATGCCAAAAACATCTAAACACATCAAATATATTCTATACAGTATCCTGTAAAATGAGTTCAGTGAAATATAGTGTAGAAATCTGCAGCGAGGTGTTGTCCGCCTCAGTTATAGGCACTAACACCCTTAGTAAAAAATAACAAAACTTCCAGTTTCTGAGGGATGCTGTACTGGCTCCGTGCTTCAGAATGGAGCTGGGAATGACCTCCTTGGAGCTAGTTACTTGTACAAAACATATAGAGCAAGAAAGATTTGCTGATATCTGTCAATACTAAACCCTAACTGATACTAAAGCTAAAGGCAAGAGCAGGATTTTGATCAACAGAGGAGGTTTACTCCTGGCTTTAGGACAGTCAAGGAGAAGAGAAAGGAAACTCTTCTGGGAATGGGAAAATCAAATGTGAACTATATTGCAACTGACTGTGCAGGAGGCATCTATATTAAATAAAATGAAGAAAACCACCTTTGAGCTTTTTGCTCCCCCTGGTGAAATGTTTGGGCAAGATATTTGACATGAGTGTTGCCAGTCATTACTGCAATCCACAGCCACACACATCTTGCATTTCTGGAAAGACCCACAGGATCTGTGGGTACATGCTGAGGGTGTTAGCGCTGTGTCCTAAACACTGCTTCCTCGTGACACCTGCCTTCACACAGCAGCCTTTCTGAAGGTAGGTGAGAATGAGGCTCCTTTTGCTTTTTACCATCCCTCTCAGCACTGCATTCTCAAGGCTATTCATTTAAAGTATATTAGTTTTCTGCATCGGTCAGAGGTAAAAAATGCCCTGGAAAATGTGGGAGGCCTCCACTCTCCACAGTCAATCCAGCCAGTCACCTCTTGGAAAAATGAGCACTAACTGGCTATATTTTTAGCAACTACCTCGTTTTCTTTGCTGCAGTTATCCGAATGCAGATGTGAGAAGGACCTGATCATGGCATTTTCTCAGCCAGATGAGTATTAACTTAGGACAAAGCAACAGGAGATCCCAGCTGAGCCACAAATCTTGATTTGAGAAGAGGTCTGCTGCTATTGCCAAGTTCCCCAAAAGGAGCTGAGGAAGAAAGGGACAACTCATTGCCACCTTGGCCTTGCTGTGTCAGCACCCCCCCCCCCCCCCAGAAGAGCCCTCCCCTCCGTCCCACAGTGGCCAGCACGAGACCATAGCCGCTCTCAGTGGCCAAAGAGCTGGCTTTCCTTCCCTTGACGTCATGTTGTGCAAAGGCTGAGGTACACACATGAAGAAGCAGCCATCCCGATCCCATACAGCCCACTCCCACTCCTTATAGCCTCTCCACAACCCTCATCCCATTTTCAAGCTCAGTTCTTTTGTCTGCCAGCACCAGCCACACCTGTATTACCAGAGTCTGTGATGGACCCAACTGTCTCTTTCAGCACATTAAGTACCACTTGCTGTTTCTTGCTACAACCAGAGCTGACAGTCCCTTGAAGGCACAAAGGAGTGCATGAGCTGTGAGGAAGAACAGTGATAGGAAAAGGCAAGTTTTGGAGCCCAAATGAGGAAGGAGATGGAATCACCGACCCGTGGCAGGACTCATTCACCATGTGTCAGCAGTCTCTTATTCAGAAGTTGCATTCTTTGAGCTGTTGAACTCGTCATCTCACAGCCCCATTTCAGCTGTCAAGAAGTTATTCACATCAGTCTCCATTTTCTTCTGTTTATATTCCACCTCATGACTCCACTCCATGCCTGAACAGTTCTGATCCTCTCCCTGGCCTTACACCCACACATTTCAAGTAACTGTTCACTGCTGACTTCTCAGTGACTCACTGCCTGGCCAGCCTGTTCACTGTATGTTCAGCTATTTCATCTCTTAAGGCATCATCAACACATAAAAATATTTTATAAAACTCCACCAGGGCTGCTTTTAAAATAGCAGACATAACTGATACTTGTTTTGGTTTCCTCCATGAAGATTACAGACATGCTGTGTTTACTCAACAGAAGGGTAAGGGCTGAAGGACCATACTGCTGTAGATGGCTGTCCTACGAAGGTTCACAGGCCTCTGCCTCTTCTCCAACCTCAGCACCTTCCTCATCCTCCTTGCTAGTTGTCTGAGCCTTCTGCAAAAGTCTGGGCCCTGCCAAGCCAATAACCAGGGCTCCAACTGGAGCAGTGATCAAGATAGCCAAGAAAGCTACTGTCAGTACATCCATTCCATACTTTTCAAGTTGCTCATCCTGATGACTTCTCGCTGTATCCAGGGCAAGGGAACCTATTGCAGCCTGCAGGAAAGAAAACATTGCTGAGATGGAGCAAATAACCTTTAGCACTGAAAGAGGAAAAAAAAGAGACTAATCATGAGTCAACATTTAACATAAATTTGACATTTTTAGTACATTCAACCCATTTGTTTCTAGGCAGTACATAGAAAAGTAAATGTTATATTACACCTATGAGAACAATTTTCACTTGGCTACACTTCAAATTTCCTAAGCTAATGAGTTTATCTGGGTGGTTCCCTCCTGTTAAGAACATTGCTTAGCTGCCATCCTATCCACATTTCTGGAGGATGTATGATTAATGAAATGGGCCAGTATATTGCGTATTGCAGCTGTTAAAATGCCACACTTTGAGAATTCGTCCTGACAGCAGTCAGCTAGTAGCAGCTTCTGAAAATCTAGTTCACAAATCTTGCAATAATCCCTGCCTGTTCTGATTATTAACTTTTGTTTGCAAATAATCATGCTATTGAGCCAAAGTCTAAATGACTTAACAATCACTGAAATAAAGGAGCAGGAATGCAGACAGCCTGAGGCTTCTCTAGCAGTATGGCTGTCACACTAACCCTTACCAAAATGACCACAAACTGAAAACCCACTCTGAGCCTCTGGTGTGACTGCCCCTGCAGACACTTCATGTGTAAGAGGGAAATGCTTTTACTTTTGTTTTGAGAGTTCTCAGAATCTGTATGTAAAGGCACAATAATCTGCAGTAGCTGAGAAATAGCTAACTTCCTACGATACATGTACAATTTGCTGTCATTATTAAGACTACAACCCAGGATGCAAGCAAAACACCTTCACATAGAAGGCTCTCTGTGCACTTTTCAAGCAGATATAGGGTGGTTTAGAATATGAACTGTCCATATGCTACACTCCGCTGTTATTGAGCCTGATTACTGCTGTGCTAGTTATGAAGAGCTTTGCTAAGGTCAATAGATTTAGCCGGGAATTAAAGTGATGTTGGACTGTTTACCTGGACAGTGGCTTTGGGAATCCATGCCAATGAGACGAATACTTTCTCCTTGAAATTAAACCCAGCAAAACACACCATCAGGAATGTTGCTATAATTCGCACAACTAGGGCAATACCTAGTGTAGCCACACAGAGCCCTGCAACAAAGACAAACACTTCTCAGTACTTTTGTGCATAGGTGCCCGAGGGGAATAAGCTTCCTAAAACTGTAGCTTTACAGTGAGGTTGGCTTTTGGTTTTTTGGGGTCAGCTGTAGTCTGCTTTGCTTTAGATGTCTTTATAGAGATTCTTTGGAAGCCAATATTGAAAGCTGGATAATTAGTGAGTGATCTTACCAACCGTTTCAGGCCTTAGAGACATAACAGATACTTCTGCTCCAATTAAACCAAAAAGAAAAGGTTGAAAGATATTCCATGCAACTGCGACAATTTTTTCTACTTCCCTCTGCAATGAAAACAAAAATAATCTGTAAATTCACAAAAATATGGCCAAGTAGGCACAACATTTAATTAATCAAAGGACAAAGTGAAAATGTATCATAAAGATTATCCAGAATTGCTCCTCCTTCTTTGACCTAATACTAAAAGATTCAAAATCAGTTGCACACCTTTCAAAGGTCAGAGTTTGTCTAGCTCTGCTAGTAAATAAATGCTTGCTATCTCAAGAAAAGAAATAAAAATCACTGATGTTTGAACAGTAATAGCAGTTTGCAGACAAGAGGAAGAAAGTAGCGCTAGTTGATTTTCAGTATTTAGGAAGAAGTAATTTCAACAGCTTGCTCTGAAGTTTCTGAGCCTTTGGGAACTGCGTGCTTAAGCGTATTCTTCCATTTGTATCTGAGCAGAGTTAGACCCTCAAAAGTTTCAGCCATCACCTAACACCGCTCACGCTGCACACAGTCAGAGGCCTGTCTCCATGTGAACGGCAGCAGCAAAGTTAGACTGAGCAAATCTGAAATCCCTTCCTAGTGAAAGGTGTTGAACTTTCCAGTGCGATGTACTGTATAAGGGCAAAGCCACCTTTTCTCCTTGTGTTTGAACTTTACACCTAACAATTTTCCTAAAACAATTGCTGCCAGGATAAACAGGAATCTTCCACTTACCTGAAAAGCTACACATAGCATATCTAATAGCACTTCTTTTTTAATTAAGTGGGTTCTGCAATAGCGAACGAGCCTTCAGACTGGAGTGTGTGGAAAATATGAGTGCGGTGCTCTGCCACTTAATAATCAGTCCAGAGCCTAGACATGTCCTGTCCTTGGTGTTCTCTCTAAGACTGATCCTGCAACATCTCTTGCTCTTCAGTCAATGGTAGATGACTGTAATACAAAAACTTCTGTAACCTTAGAGAGATCAAGGTGGAAATATACAGACTTCTGAACATTTTTCTTTATTTGCCTTATTTCTCCTGGTTATCTCACCCTTTTCTTTTTTGGCAAAAATTAATCCTCTTTACAGATGTTAGCATTACTTCAGTCTGTTTACTGTCCACTTAACTGTTCCAGCAATAGGTACGATGGTCCTTGTTCTCAGTGGACAGCATTTGCCAAGTGACTTCCACCAGGCACAGCAGGAGGCAGTGGCCCTTGAGAAGCTCAGCAGGAAAACCTTGGTAATATATTGAGTATACAGTATGCAGACATCTCTGACTGTATCTGATAAAGAAGAGTTGAAATCAACATCCTTAAGGCCAAGAAGCTTCATTCACTGATCAAAAGAAATTAAACTAAGCATTTATAGACTGCATACACTCTTTTAAGGTCCTTCCTTCTGAAATGGTTTAAAAGCTTTTCAATAGAGAGCTTTATCAATTCTAATGTGCGTAAGTAGTTAATCCCAAGACGAGTTTTTCTTCTTTTAAAATTGGACAACAATGTAATACTTTCAATAGAAAACATGGTTTCTTTTTCATTGTTTTAACAAACCTTGAGATCTTACTGAAGTCAGGGTCTAGATGGGGATAATAATGTGGACTCTGCTATATCTGATGCCCTTTCCTTTCTCTTCTTCTCCCCTTCTCCTACTGCATGTTGCAATGCTACAGCTGTGGAGAGAAAGATGCCCTTAAAACATTAAGTGTAGATGGTATCAAGCAAAAGAGGCAGTGAGACGTGCCAAGGTACAGAAATGCAGCGGGGCAGCAACAGTAAAAGGAAGCAGGCTTAGTAGCTAAGGGAAAGTGACTAAAAAGCAGTCTTTTGTATGGTTTTTGTATGGCCTTATATCACCATTTATTGTGGGCACCCTGCTCTCTGATTTATCCAGAATACACTGGCTGGGATTTGGGAAAGATGAGAGAGGATGGTTAATTAGTGTTTTCCATTTCACCCCCTGCAAAACCACAGGGTACAAAACCTCAGGGTATTCGGGCCATGTGCACAACTGTATTTTGGACACCTGTTTGTAAATCTTACCATAAAGTGGCTGTGTAAGGTTATAGACACAGAGCTGGGACATAAAGCTTTGGATTCCTAGCCAAGTGCCTTGACAACTTGCCATCCTTTACATGGCTTAAGATGTCTAAGAAAAGCTTGTGAGCATTAGGCTCTGTATCAATATATATTCACATACATGGTAACTTTCTGTCATGCTAAATGTTAAAGACTTCCAAAATAAACATAGAATTTTTTTTTTAATCCATACACCCCCTAAAGCTTCATAAATGCACCATTACCACTCCTGACAGAAATTCAAACTCCTGTCAGACTGTACATTCAAAGGAGTTTTGGTATGGTATGCTTCTTTATGTAAACATTCACCTTTTCATCAGACCATCCCACACCTGCAACAAAAGCTAAGACTAACGTGCAGAGCCCTCCTGATCCAGGGAAGCCAAAGTAGATGCTGCCAAAAACAGCAAACATGGACAGCCCAAGTACAAAATACGATCTCTTCCATGCCAGAGATGCCTGCAGCCAAGGAAAGAGACAAACAAAAACATAAATTTCTTTTAGAAATGGAGGAAAAATGTTACTTCTGTTAATTTTGAAAATAACAATTTGGAAATAAAAATTGCCATTAACCCTTGTGAAAGAATCAAAGCTTTTCAGTGAGACTTGAACTGCTAAGTTGAGTTGAGGGGGTTTTTTTGGACATTAATTCCTAAGCAATTTAAATTTTGGAAATTTAATAATTTCTTTACTCTGCCCATCCAAAATCTTACGGCCAATAGACTTTTTGTATCACAAGGAACATGATGCTTTATTCTAACAGCCCTGCTTCAATTCTGTGATAACAGGATTTTCTACCTGTACAGTCAAGTACTAGAACAGTTTATCCAAGGAGAGGTGAAATCCGTGCCACTGGATGTTTTTAAGGACAAGTCAAACAAATGTTTGCCAGGGACAGTCTAGTTTTATTTGATCCAGTCTCACAGAACACAGTTATATCTCTGCCATTGCTCCCCATTTCTATATATCTCTTTAGCTTCTGTATCACACTTCTTAGTGTCATTTAATATGAAGAAAATTTGGTCCCACTGAGGGCAATAGATGCTTTTCAAATGGACTTCAGTAGTCCAGAACATATCTACTTTCTTCCACAATTTTCTGTTCACTTAATTACCCCTTTATAGTAAATTCATCTACCACTTTATATAAGCTTAATTTTTATTGAAAGTAACACATTCTAATTAGCATTAATGATACGCCCAATCACTTAAAGCCTACAATCTGTCCTCTTTACTCGTTTTTAATCTTAAGCTTACTGGAAACATCTTACAAAAGTAAATGCATCACACATCAATCTAATTGACGATTGTTTTACTGTCTGAAATGGGTATCAGACCATTTCTCCTTTACATGTGGACATTTCCACCACCTTCAATGAGAGCAGGAAGGTGAGCTGGGTTCCAAACTCTGCATCAGGAAGGACTACGACATCATATATTGTTATAGTTGCAGTAAACAAGTAATCACCTATAAAACACACATCCTCACTTGATAGGCTTTGGAAGTTAGCACTGGACACAACTTTCCCCAAAACCAGCTTCACATGAAGCTTGGAAATTAATAACTTAAGAACATTATCCCTTAGCACAGAATCTCTATTTTATAAAAAGCTTTTTTTACTGGGTTTTTACCTGATCATGGCTTGGGAAATATCGAATGAACATTCCCAGGATCCCTCCAGCTGCTATGCCAACAGCAACCTCCAGCACTCCACGAAGAACATTGTACAGAGTAGAACCTACTTGGCAAAAGAAAAATGGGTTCAGTAAGCCGTACACAGACCCTTCATGCACAAACCACACTATAGACCTACGAGGGTGATTCCAAGACAGTGTCTGCTTTAAATTACTTGGAGGCAAAGGGGTTCAGGAGGGAACCAATGGGCCTGAAAGAAATGGATAGTACAACTTTCTCTCTCCGAAAGCTCATACCAAGAAAGTGTGTCAGAGAAGTCAGAGGAAGAGCCACTGTGAGAACATTGCCAAACCCAGGAAAATTTGAAAGAATTATGTTGGGCATGCAGGGACTAGACTTGGCAGCTAAGGGAGCAGCCAGGGAAAAATGTTCCCTGAAAGTTGTTGTGACCCACAACTCAGAGCAGACAATGTTACAGCAAGACTTTTGATTGTGGGTAATATCCTTCTCAATATTCAAGTCCATACATGAACTTTATAAGGAGATGTCATTAAGTTACGGACCAGTCAACCACAACAGAGCGCACATTCTTCAAAATATCACTGTTCTGGATTTCACCAAGTACAGATTAACCAGCATACCAGAAGAGAAAGCCATCCCAAGGCAAGTGTTGAAGCCTGTGATAGCCAGAATGTCATCAATGCTGCCGGCTGCCATTAGCAAAGTTGGGACACCTTTCTCCACTCCATATCCCCCAGCTTGTAAAATCAGCATTGAGGGAACCACCACAGCAGGGGAGACTGCACCTAGAACAAAACTGAAAACACATAGGTTCAGCCTCTCTTAAAAAGAAAGTGCTGAACTAAAAAACTTCAAAACGTTCTGACGCCAATCCATATATCAGGGAGCATAACTGGCCTGCAGGGTAGACTCAAGTCTTCGTCTGTGGAGCCCTTTACTTTTAATGCTATTGAGCTGGGCAGGAAGTAAGAGCTGACTGCAATTATGCATAGAAATATCTCTGCTTGTAATTAGCAGGGAAAGGCAAGGAAAATACCTTATGTAAAGGTCTGTTTATGCTTTATGCTCCCTGATATATGCCTTGGTTCTCCCATTTAGGAACCTAGTCTAGACATGCTTATGATTCAGTAGCCCAGTTCCTTCTTAGAAAAATCGGTGTGCGGCAGAGGAGAAGTTCACCCATCTTGCTCCAGTATATGGGTCCTGACCAAGTCCACCAGTTTAGATAGGGCTAGATGGAAAAGATTTCCTCTTCAAGGATATTACTCCAGAATATAACATGCCATATCCTTACCCTTGTAACAGGAAGGCTGTCCTACGTGCATCTCTCTGCAAGGAAACTCTGAGTTCCAATATGAAGATTCTCCAAATTGTGGTATCATTTTCTGTCTCTTAAGAGCCCCCTGTGTTGTGGTTAAAGACTCAGGGATTGCACCATCCTTCTTCAAGTGCTCAGATCACAAACACAGAAGAGTGATGATGCAAGTACTCCTCCACAGCCTGGAAATGTGACCGTTAAATTAGCCACAGAGCCAGACATGAATAGTAAGCAAACAACCACAGGGGCTAAGCTCAGCTTCCTAACTGGTGTTAAACTGAGGTCTCTGCTTGGTGCAGAGAACTAACCGCACTTGGATCATTTAGCTGTAGGATGAAAACAGGCACCTTTGTCATGCAGGAGAAAAGAGGGTACGTTACCCTAATATAAATCCCCATTGCCATGGCAAATGCATGAACAAGTAGGCAAGAACAGCAGCTGTGCATGTTTCTGAGATGCATGGTCCGAAAGAAAGCCGTAAACAGACTGCTTTGAGCTTCTTAAGAGCCTACAATGTAAAACCACATTCAGACATTAGTATCAGTACCCTTGGCTTTATAGAGAAGAAATACATTTACGATCTTATGTGGTTTATTAAAAGAATCCCCTCTGAGCTGCAGTACAGGATGTGACAGCTTTACATGGCCTCAGCCAGAGATAGGGTCAAGCACAGCTGGATTTGAATATAAAATTCCAAGTGTGGCAGTGAAACCCACCGAATCTAGGTTTGACAAAGTTCCTGCATATCCCAGGAAGGAGTGGCAGAAAATTCTGTTTAGCTTCTTGTGCAGAGCAAACTAAATGTGAGAGGTTGGCCTAGCTGGGATCCATTTGAAAAGTGCACCCTCAAAAAAAAAAGTGCATAGCTACTTTACCCACAGTTACTTGAGGTCATCTGCTCCATCCACAAAAGATTTTGCTATGTTCCCACAAGCTGCATGAGCACCCCCCAAAAATTATCCCCAAATCCACAAACAAATCATGAAAAGTTGTAGAACTGCATAAACTTGGCACAAGGAACCAAGCATCTCTTTCAGCTGTCTCTCACTTGATACCCAGAGAAGATTAAGTTCCATTTGGCTCAGCAACGTCTATTAAAAAAATTCTCTAAAACAGAGTATTTACTTGTAACAGCTGCCTTTAATAGTCACAAACATGACTGACTCTGCTAGGACAGATGCCTAATTCTGACATGGGGGGGGAGGAAATCAACAAGTTGCACTTTTATGCCAGGATAAACTGCACTGGTAAATTAGGGCTGAGAATCACCCGAGCAACTGACATCTTTGGCTTCACAGCTTCAATTACATGAGGAATAACTGTAGCTGCATCAAAGCATTTCTACATACAGAGTCCGAATGACAGTTTTGATGCCACATGGGAGAAAAAGGAGTCAAAGATGAAGTTTCCCTGGCAAAAAAAAGTTGTCACAGAATAGGAAAAAAAAAAAGCAATCTCACAGAACTGGGCATCCAAGCTGTGTGTAACAACACATACAAGCTTCAATGTCTTGGAAAAAAATGATCATAATCTAGGAAACCAGGCATTCTTCAAGAATGACAAAACCCTATTTTCCCAAATATCTGATGCACTGGCAACTCCCTAGTTTTTCTTGGTTAAGAAAAATCAGTTTAGTTGTTCTGAACTAGCTATACTTGACCTAAATTTTATATAAACTTTACGCAGTCCCTTAAACTTAAATAGATAGGGGCCGATATGGTACAGCTTTATTTCAGCCAGCTGATTTTGATCAAGCAAAACCTTGCCTTCATTAATTTATGGAACATTGCATTTCATAGTGTGCAGAGGAAGACCTTTTTTTTTGTTCACAGCAGTGCTATGGGCTTTCATTGTGATGTGAAGCATTGTTTCTGTAGTGCAGCAGGACTCATCTTTGCAATTAATATATTTGCATAAAAATGGCAATGATTCAAAAAAAAAAAGGAAAGAAAAAATAAAAGACATACAGGTTTGGATTTTTTGGTTGGTTGGGTTTTTTTGATTTGTGAGAACACAAGCAACATTTTCTTTCAAGGATTGGGGATCCCTTGCTTTACTTGTTTTAGTTTGTCAGTGTAAACTGACAGGGAGTTTGTCAGAGAGCGTAAACTCTTCCTGACAGACCATGATGGAGCACATGTCCTCAAGATATTCTGCTCACAAAATGCAGGAAATTTCTTTAAGACAAGGGGGAAAATAGCCAGTTTTCTTCAGGTATTTTTTTTAGATTGCTTGCCTACTCTACAAATCCAACTGCTGATATTAAGATACATATGACTATACAATAGAAACTATGTTTTCTGTAATGATCTAATTTGCAGATCCTCCAAGACTGAACAGTTCAATATTTTTAACAGAACCAATTATTCACTTTTTTTTGAGGGCTCTTGTATACTTTGCCTCAGACAAACGGCTGGTGCCATACCTTTGGATCCAGGCCGAGTCCTGCTCGGGTCAAGATAATTGAAAGAGCAATATTCCTCAGTGCTGCAGACCAGCGCAGGTTTATCTGGACGATGTCACTAATGAACGGGGTATTTCGGATTAGGAAACCAGCAAGTAGCATCCCTTAAATGAAAACAAATAAGCTCCTGTCAAATGATTTGGTTTTATTGCATGAGAAAAGCTTGCATAGCATTCTCAAAAATAGACACCATATTACGTATTTGTGAAAGACAAAGAAACAACTCATGTTCTGAATTATTAGCCGTGTTTTAACAATGCGGACTAAGGCACGGAAAGAGACAGACATGTTTAAAGCATTGAAAGTGGCCTAAGAACACACCAGGTCACCAACGAATAAATCTGCAGGATGCTGACACATAGCTTTAGCGCGAGTCAACAGAATGCAGCTTTGTTCACCAGGTGCAGGTCATACTTGCCATAAGCAGACACCTCCTCTGCATCCTTAAAGATAATTTTCTTGTTAGCTTGTTTTAACATGAAAAGAGGAAGATCGTCTAATATTGTGTATTTATCTCAGCAGTTGGAAATTGTTAAAAATCCTCTCAGGTGTAAAGAAATGCAGGTATCACAGGAACCATAATGCTGAGTTCATTGGGAAATATAATCTAAAACAGCTAATCATGGACTAACTTAAACATTTTAAAATGCTCTGGCAATATGACTCATATGCAAAGAGGGGGGGGAAAGAGGGGGGGAATCAGGAACTTGATCTTATCCTCTGTTAGAGCTATTTGCAAGATTCAACCTCTTGCAAATATTAGCAAAACTGTTGGAACTGTCGTTTGGGAAGGATACAGAAAAGTACAGGAAACATTGACTATAAATATAGATCTGCAGAGATATGTTGTAGGTCCTGATCGTTCAAAGATACATTTTTGTAGCATAATTTTATATCAGCCATCTTAAGAAACAGGAAACCAAAAAAGACAAAAAGTAACACTGTGCTTGAGTTAGTCCCAGCTTGGTGTGAGCCTTGGCTGTGGACTTGATTTGTCCTGGAACATGCTAAACATTCTGACATTGTTCTTCCTACCACCTCCCGGAAAAAAAACAGTGGTATAATTAATCTGTGGTACTTCATGACAATTATATCAGGCTAGTATAATGATCACATGCTCTTTGCAATGTTTGCATGAAGTCCAAGTCACTGGAGCTACCCTGATCTAGAAATCTACTTAACAAAGCAAAACCACCCCACCTCAAAGGATATCTTCACTGTTCTGCTCCATGTTGCCTGCAGCAGAAACCTCTCTGCAAAATATACTATGTGACTATTTCAGTAGCAATTTCACTCCCTTTTCCTGAGACAGAGGCTTACTAGAAGGTACTTAAGCGCGCAGCCAGCCACGTTATACTGAACTGCACCTAGCACAAGTGGATTAAAGGCATGTAAGAGTACAAGATTTGTGTTTTTAGTGTAAAAAAGAGTATTCAAAGACATTGTCTATCTCTTCTAATGACTCGGATTTCTCCAATTTTTCTCAAAGACTAGGGATCTGAACAATGAACTCTGACCTAAACAACTCAACAGACGTGTGCTGTCATGCTTAAGTTTCTGTTGTTCGGTATTACCTGTCTGACAAGCAGTTTCATGCTCAGCTCATAACTTTTACATATAGATGTAATTAAAAAAAAGCAGAATCCAAATGGTCAGAAACTTTTTTTTTTTTAAGAGGGAAGTTTACTTAGCAAGGGCAGACTCCCTGTGTGTTACATTCTGTATTCATATTATTGCAGGCATGCATGCTATACGCAAAACTTCCCTCCCTCTCATTTGAATTTTTTTCTTGCTCGTGAAACTCAGTGGTGCAAGAACGCACATGCTGCCTGGAGAGAGCCGTATATGAAGCTAAACTGCTCTTCTGTAAGCAGTGCTACTGTGTGAGGCACAACACCAGCTATGCACGTTGCAAAATCACACCCATGCACCACAGTCAGATATCTGTAGCCCATTCTGCCCTGAAGTTTTACTGTCTGTCAACAGCTTTACTCATTTATGCACTAAGCATAGTAAGGGGCAGTATACAGCTGGTGAGAAGAACCTGGAGCTTCATTTTTCAGCTTTGTTAACATTGCAGCACTTCACAATATTCTACTGATCTAACCCAAACTTCCTCTAGGAAAGATGTCTGAAAAGGTTCTGATATCAGAATTAAGGTAATTTTCATCTCCCATTTCTGTTTTGCATTTTTATGTAAAATAAGATGTTGATATGAAAAAAAATGTTATGACTGATTCAAAATAACTCTCTTCAGAAGAATTATTCCTTGTGGTGAATTTACTTTCTCAGGTTTCAGTTAACTTGAGATAAAGGAAGGGGAAGAAAGAAACTGCTTTAGACTACCAGTAGTAGGGAATTCCTGCAGAGTTTTCTTTGGAAAACATTTTAATTGTGCAAGACACTTGCGAAACAGCTCAGCAATAATTTTCTTATGAATTAATTATTCTACTGTAACAGGAGGTCTAGACTAAGACTCCTGTTTAGTGATATTAAACCCAAATTCTAAGTAACTGTGGCAGAGGGCACTGAAGGACAATAGGTATACAGTTCTCTGGCCCCCAAAGAATTAAGAGGAGAGCCTTAGTAACATACAGGAGATTTCACTTGAGCTAGTTTGGGGAATTTTGCACGTTCTCAGAGAGGACCAGATAAGAGTCACTTGGAAAAGCTGCAGATTTTGAGCATGATGCAGTTGTTTGTTCCCAATCCAAACATACCTAGCATACAAATACTACTTGATGGTTTAAACAACACAAATACACAGGAAAAAAAGAAAGAAGGGTATCTTACCTAGAAGAGCAGGGAGAGGGGGTAGTGTTCGTATTTTAATGAATCCAAAAATTTTACCTCCAATGACAGCAAAAAAATAAAGAAACAGAATTCCAAACAGATTTCCACCTGGGAGACACTCAGTCCCAGTGATGGACCAAACCACAGCCCAAACCAGGACCACAATTGCAACTGGAACAAAACAAGAAATATTCATATTTAATCATCTCTCAGGGACAACTTTGTTTGCTGTTAGATCACATTTGTTTTTCTACTAATGAAAAAGGTACTGTGACTTTCAGAAATAAAATCACTTACCTTAAAAAATACTTTAATCATAACAATGTGTTTAATCTTTGATGCTCCCTAAGCTGATGTTCTGATTCTATAGTTGTTAAGATATTCTAAAAAACGGTAACAGGAACATCAATAGGGACCAAAAAGTACCTAGTGAGCCTTGGGCCACTGCGGAAAGGACTTGAGAGGTCCCAAATTTAAAGCAAAGACTTTCACTAACTTATCTTGCATTTGCTTATCTTCCTTCAGCTAATTCAGAACTGCAGTAAGAACCTGCTGTTGTACAGCCTGGCATATCTTCAAGCTAACGACTGCAGTTCCAGTCTAATTTTTAAAAGTATTTAAGTATAATTTTTTGGCTGGATGTACTTATGCAACGCATTGCTATCCATGGGGGGGGTGGGGTGGGAATCTGAAGAAGATCATGTCTCTGGGCAGCCTGAAGTAGTACAGATACTTCCCTTGATACAGCAATCAAAGAGGGATAATACACAGGGAAAAGAATTTCCTGAAAAATATTATGTGAACATTAAGTGAAAATATTATAAAAATATGTGAAAATATTAAGCTCTTTCCAGGTTCCCTAATCTGTTGCTACAGTTATCCAACAAGAACAGGCATGCATAGATATAAAAGCAGAAGACTGAAGGAGACGAAAAAATGTGTTGAAGAAACCCCTCTTTTCATAATCATAAGAAAACATATTGCATTTTCAGACTAGATTTTTCTTAATGTTATATAAGGGTGACAGGTGGCAGAGGGAAGACCAGTAGATTTCCAAACATAAAAGCCTAAGAATCGCAAGTGAGAGAGAACAGAGGCTGTGGAAGCAGTCAAAGCCACAGGAAATGCCTTTTGTTAGGAAAAGTCTGAAATAACTGGTGAGCCAGGCATTCTCTTCTGTGAGCCTTCAGAGTAGGGCAAATCTTAAAGAGAATGAGTCAGTTTGCCTTGTAGGTTAGGATTCTTGGCTTTGCAAGCCTGGGGTATTAAGGAACAAAAGAAGCTATCACTGCAAAGTCTTGTATTTGTTCCCTTAATTCAACAAAAAGCCATCCAGTGTGCCAAAAATACCACTGTATTTATAATAATCTTAATGCTCTCACACCAAAACGAACTATTGAGATGAGAATTAAGAGGTCTTTCTTCTGATGAAAACAATTTGCAATGCAAAAAACGTACCTACCATGTTAAATACCCAAGAGAGAATGGAGGAACAAAAACTATACATTCAAACCTTTGTTTCACCTAGTTATTTTTTTTCTGCTAAAACATTGAAACAAAAGTGTGATATGTATTTCCCTTTGTTATTTTCAAGGTCAACGGACAGATATCATTACATCCGAGAAATTAGTACTTCATTTACTATTTCTCACTTTAATTAAACTCTGTCTTTCTTACATACCATTTGTCACTGTTCGGGCCAGTAAACCCTGAGGAGGACAAGTAAATATTTGTCTCCATGTTCTTGCAGGTACTGAAGACCCTGCTATTGGTTCTGGAGGTTGCTGAGCACAATGATTCAGGAGAGCAGTTTCTTCTGTTTGTACATTCCCATCAGTACCTTTGGCATCTGCTGTTGGTCCCTCCTGAATGAAAACAACGAGACTCTCTCAGAATTGGTACCATATACATTTGAAGTAGTGTACAAGACCTGAAATTGGCTGTGATGCGCTAGATCCACACTGTCTACAGAGGACTACATTAACTAAACAACCGCTGTAGGGATGGTCCAGCTTTGTAGTACATTTGGGATTTTGGGTTATGTATTTGTATTTGCACAGCAGAAAGAACTGCATATAAGAGGCTCTGGGACATTTGCCTTTTTATCTGCAACCAACAGGACTCCTGTCCCAATACAAATAGCACCTGTTCAGCAATAATATCAGCATATTTGATGAAGAAACAGTATTAACAGGCCAGGTTCAGCTTGTCTTGTGTACAAGCTAAATATTTATTAATATTCTCTACAATTTGATAAGGTTCTGCTTCCAGACTGGACTTCACAATACA
The DNA here is from genome assembly GCF_000737465.1 of Haliaeetus leucocephalus. Lineage (NCBI taxonomy): Eukaryota > Metazoa > Chordata > Aves > Accipitriformes > Accipitridae > Haliaeetus > Haliaeetus leucocephalus. The sequence continues at coordinate 13,143,708 of NW_010972576.1, forward strand.
GTTAACGATTAGCATCATTTCAGTGAGACAGTGTCTTTAATATAACTCCTAAATAACTTCTGTTGCAAAGCCTTGAATCAAAATAACAAAACCTACTTATGATTAGACAAAGATGAAAGAAACAGAACAGCTGGCCAGTGCAAGCATTACTCACATGATCCATTGCTGGAAGGCTCAAGCTGGTAAGTCAAGGTAGAGATGAAGAAATACTGCCCTAGGAGTTATTTCCTTGAAGAATGGTTCCTTGAAGCTGTTCACTTATACTGATTCATCTACTTATCCATATTCATAGCCAAAGCACTTTTTGACCATTTTTGGATATGTGTCTCACTTCATTTTAGGGTCCTTATTTTTGACAAGTTAATCATCTACCTTCCCTTATGATTATTCACCTTCATGTCAGCTCATTGTCATAGGATGAACATGGAATTCTTGCCTATACTGTGGTTTGGCCCTCCTCCAGTAATAGTTCCACATTTCTGACAATTCTTCTGTCTCATCTCTCTTTCTCTTTCGATACATATATATACATCCCTTACTCAGAGTCACAGTTGGAACACAAATCTTGTGAGCTTTCAGCATGGAGTTACTTGTTTATCTACCCTGTGATTCTATGATCACCAGCTACCCATGTGTGTAAAGATATGCCGTACGGTACTTATCTTTACAGTCAACACTATATGTTTACTCTAAAGTGCCTTTTACATTAAGAATTTCATTTTTACTTGCATTTAATGCAAATCTTTTTTAAAGGCATAGAAGTTTCCAAGAACACTGGAAATATGCATATAGAAGTTTAAAACTGGGGTGTGTGTGGTATTTTTATTAGATATGAAGAGGAAGACGTGCATGAACAACTTTCAGCAAGTGGACTGAAAGGCACAATTTGAAAGCAAAGAAGCAATCTTAAGTCCATGCAATTCTCTTCCATAGCTGATTGTAAAATGCATGCTGACGCATTTTCCACTTCAAGCTGAAATTACAACTACTGATTTCCAGCAATCCAACGCACCACAGACTTTTAAAAACTGAACGTTTGTTAATTGTAAGAAATTCCCACTGAGATTTCTCTTTGTATTCCCTTCAGATGTAGGGATTTTAACAGATGTAGGAAGAAAAAAGGAAAGGAAAATGAGGGTTTCCTCTGACTAAAATTGTACTTGAGATCCTAATTAATTACCTCACTTTGCTCGTGCATGGGAATCATGCCATTTGTCTCACATACTGATGGCTCAGTATCTTCATTATCATTTACGTTAACCTCCTTTACCATTGTTGTAAACCTAAGGAAAGCGATAAAGACAGAAAAGTTAGAGAGAAGCAAATAATACTATTTTCCAGATAGAAGACTTCTCAGTGATGTTGTCTCCTTCCCCATAGATCACATGAAAAAACCCTCACAGCCCAATTTGGAATTTAATGGTTTTTGCATGCCTGTATATGCTGTATGTGAGAACAAGAGACAGAAACTAACAGGAGAACAGTATTAAGCTTACAAAGTCAAGCACTAAAAAAAAAAAGAAATAAAAAAAAATCTGAGCTTTAGAATCAGTGATCTGTGCTAATGTGTAATATCTATATCTATTTGTGCCTCTTATCAGCACAAGATAAAGCTTATTTACTGTCAACACCATTTACCAGGACCATTAGTTCTGGAAGTGTCACAGGCCCTGTGTGCATGGCAGTGCAAGTGACCATTTCATAAAGCTAAGAACAACAACTATAGTTTCTAAAGCAGACACACAAGGGGACGCTTTTCTCCCTAACTTAAACCTGACCAGATCCAGCTTCGTTTTCAGGGGAATTTTCAAGAACATGGTTCTGTTAGATATCACTATTCACAAATGCATTGACTGAGTATCTAAGAAACAGAAGATGCCTGTTTGAATAAAGATCAGGACTACGCACAACTTGCACTCTATATTCAGGTGAGGCTGAGAAAACATGGCTCTTTTTTACTGTTTATATCCCATGGAGATACTTCTCAGAGTGGGAAATAAGGTCCAAGTTGTTTGCGGGTAATTGTCATTGTATTTACCCAGTCTAACTGATCCACTTCTTGTCCCATAGATGCTAAAAGAAATATGGCAGCGTACTGTTCTGGATGTCAGAATTTTGTTTTTGCAAATATTTACTGTAGTTTCACAAGTCTGAGCCAACAAGAGTCACATGTACATATCTGAAGGCAAGGCTTGCTAACGCTCTTCTCTGTGACAACGAAGGTGTGCATGTATTCTCCACCAACTACATTTCAGTACTAACAGCATTTACTTGAAATCTTTTACATTGCTCTGGCCATATAAAACACTGCTCAAGTTAAACCAGAACTTTTGAGCCAAGAAATTCCTTCCTTGCTAAATTGCTGGAAGCGAGTCAGAGAGCCGATTCTCACAATTATCAACCCTTAAATTTATAATGATATGTTTGATATTTGGGAACAATTGACACCATGAACAAAGACAGGGGCTATTGTAACACCAGGGTGGTTTTGTTTGAGCTGTTCCAACATGAAACTGGCTTGAGACATGGCCAAGGCATAGAGGAAGAATACAGAGCCATAGGCAAACACTTTCAGTGTGTTCTAAGGTAATAGTTTTTTGCTTTCTTTCCTTTTTAAATGTAAAGTGTTAATTTAGTCAAATTCCAGTACTTTTCTGTATTTTTAATTACCACTTGTGGAACCAAATAGCTGTGGTCTCAAAGTTTTTTAATGAAATAAGTGATACTTTGGGATTTTTTCATAGGATTGTTCGTTCATCCTTTTGTTGGGACTGGGAATCCACAAATGCCAGTCTACTAACTGGAATAGAAAGTATTAGCAACCTACCAGTGCCTCCCTCCTTCCCTTCACCAACCACTTCCCCAGGGTATATGTACTTAATTTTGTAATTCTGAAAGGGGTGCATGTGGGTAAAGGACAGAAGGATATTGCTCTCCATCCAGCTTTGCATGGGCAACATCCCAGTTCTCGGGGTCATGTAGCTGTTGACACCAAATATGTTAATACTTCTGAGAAGCCCAAATCTACCTCACAACAGCTTCAGCTCCCTAATGCATTGTTCACAGTAGTGTACAGGAAAGGATAGATTGACTAAGCAAGGAGCTTGGATGTTCTGCTTAGCAGGAATGGTTTCAAGGTGTGAATGAGGAGTCTGATAGTGGATGTACTGTCCTTACCTGGTTTGTGACAGGTCTTCATGCTGTCAGGTTCTCGGTACTGCTACTTTCAAGCAACAGCCACTTGCATTAATGAGACCAAAGCGAGTAGTCAGTTTACCCACACCAGGGTGGGGGTTTTTTGGGTTCATGGTATTTGTTTGTTTGTTTTGTGGGTTTGTTTTGTTTTTTTAAGCTTCACCCCCTATACAAACAAAATCAGCGATTGAGAAATTGGAGCAGAATTCATACCACAGGGTTAAGACCTGTAACATGGAAACCAGCCAATAACAGACTTATTTCAGTACCACCCTGTAAAATATACTTCCCTTATTTTGAAACAAAAAAGGTTTTTATTAGACCCTCTCATTTTACTTCCGTTTAACTGTTAGGGAGGAAGAAGGGGAGGGAGAGCTGAACTGAAGAGATGACTGACAGGGGCAGCATGTGCATGCCTATGTCATTAGCTGTATCGCCTTGGTGACTGCCGACATTCTGGCTTTGCGCACACACCATACAGAGAGGGATACAAATAAAATACCACAGCCACCACCAGAGCAACAAACATGCAGAAAAAAAACCCTAACAAAAAAAACCCCAAAAAACCCCCAACAAAAACCCCACTAAACCCCCAGCCCAAACCACGCATCACCATCCACTGAAAGACGTGAGTAAAGCCTGATGCAACCTCCTTCCCCGCCTCCCCAGCAGCTTCCCACCTGCAAATCCGGGAAGAAAACTTACCTGGGGAACGGCAGGGATCGGAGGGGAGGAACCGCTTTCTCTGAGGCCTCTCCTGCCCGGCTAGTCCCACATCTCCGTGCTGAGGAGGTGGTAATCCAGTCCCTGCAAGCAGCAGGAGCAGGAGGAGCAGCAGCTCTGTGCCAGCTCTTGCTCCTCCTCCCCTGCTGTTGCTGCTGGTGCCACGGTCCCTCCTCCAAAGCCACAGCTTCAGGTCGACCAGCAGCAAAAACCTCTCTCTGGGGCTTGGGAAGACTGAAAGGGCTTCCCGGATGCCTTCGTGTTTCCTGGCAATGTGAAGGGGTCCCTGCCGGGCAGGCGAGGGGTGGCTATCGCCCCAGCTGGCAGAGGGGCCTCGGGTTGGTCTGAGCAATGCACCGGCCCGCAGCCCACAGCAGCCAGGAGGAAGAGGAGGAGGAGGGAGAAGGAAGCAGATTTTTGTGTCTCCCAACGCCAGCCCTCCGCTCCCCATGTCATTTCATCGCAAGCTGCACCCGTGAGGCGGGTTGCTTTCTACGCGGCCTTTCCCGTGGCTGTGGGAAGGGACGTGGGGAAGCTACACACAATCCTCTTACTCAGACTGTGGGAGGGTGGGTGCAAAGAAAGGGTAACGGGCTCTAGATGATTCTGCTCTGGGTGCATGCAGAAGAATTGCATTGCGGCAGGCAGGAGAATTAAAAAACAAACAAATAAACAAAACAAAACTTGCATATTTGTGGTGTTCCCATGAAGACACTTCTACCTCTGTCCACCTCATCTGTAAGTGCACATGAGGGTACAAGACAGACCTCTCCCAACCTCATTTTGCAAGCTACACTGGGTGCACATGAAAGCAGATCCAAATGCAGTGTGTTGCTACTTTGCTCCTAGTAGCATTACACAGAATTAAGCTGACTACAAATCTGAGAGAAAAGCGCACTGTTTTCTGATCAGGTTAAATTTCCCAGAAGGACTTTGAATCAGGGAAGTCTCTTTCCCCCTCCCCCACAAGAGAAAAGTTTGACCTAGAATCTAAAAAGTCAAAAACCTCCTCTTTGTATTATCACTGGGGTGGAAGGAAAACAAACAGAATTACCCGGCTCTTTTAAAAGCAGACCAGGGAATTAAGAGGTCACAAGAGCATTAAGAAGCATTCTCCTCTAATAATCCCAGCAAGTCTGCTGGAAAACCCCTAGACATTAGAACACATTTCAGAATTGTAGCTGTTAACACATCCATGAAAAGCATTGCTAATTAGGTAAGAGACAGCAATCTCCACTGATTTCCACCGACTGCCACTGAAAAATCCCTATCTCTGTGCTTTTAGTGCTATGCAAAAAGCAGATGATATCTCCTTTTCTTGCAGGAGTGCTTTGATAAGAAAAGCTATTTCTGAGTAGCATCTGTATATTTCAATCACCAGTGAGCTTAGAAATGTTAACTAGTAAAGTTCAATATGCAATAAGTATAATGGATTTTCTCTCAGATTCTAAGTTATATTTTCAGAATACACAGTGCAAGTTTCTGATGTTACTGCAGTGGGGAGATTCTCTTCTCAAGGTAGGCCTTCTACACCTACTGCAGAGGAAGGACTTTGGCCTTCATATTAAAGTCTGAAATCATTGAAACAGTATCCTGTCAGCCTGAACTTCTAACATTTGAATTTATTTCAGTGAAGCCATTTTGGAGACTTTCAGATTTCTGCCTTAACTTGATCCTGCTTGGCCACCATGGTCACTTTATTGAAATACTAGACACTCAAAAACCCCATAAACAAACAAGATCAGAATGCCCCAACCATGATTAAAGGTAAAAGTTAAAACCCATAATGGGCCTGAGGAAGCCAACATCCACAATACTTTCTCATTTGTAAAAGTTACATTTACTTATAATTTCAAAATAAGAAGCCTGATCTTAACTAGACATTTTCCATTATCTTGGAAATAAAATAATTTATATTAATGCTTCAGCTAATATTGAAAAGCTTAAGCAATAATTTTTAAAACATAACAGTTGTTGTTACAGAAACACGCAAAATATTGTACATTTTTCCCTGTGCTTTCTGATTACTGATCAATCATACTCAGTAGCATTTATGTATGTACATGTGTATTTAATATATATGAATATATATGAAATTACATGCAGCTTCATTCACAAACTAGATAAATAGAGCTGTGTGCAATTTTTTTAAGGTAACCATATTTCTAGGCAGTCAGCCCATGTCATTCATGTCAATTTTAACAGTATGTTAGCAAAACAAATAGTTTTGGAATTCAGGTTATTCATTGCTTTAGATCTCTTGGTCAGGATCTATGCTTTTCTCCAGAGTATAAGACTTTACGATAATAGGTTTCTGATTCATAAATCCAAGCTACCATGTGCTATCACAATAGAAATATCAACACAAACTCTTGTAGAAACAGTCCTTTTCAGAGAAACTTAGCCTTGTGTTTTAGCATGAAGTGCTCTATTGGTATTTGAGAATCAAGCAATAGAGTACCAAAGCCTAGCACCTAGCATATAGATTTGACAGTATTTGTCTAATATTAGTACATCCTTTTGAAGAAGAATATATTGGCTCTAGATAGAGTGGTAAAATCCACTCCTTTGCTTGTGTGCCAGAATTCAAGTGTAGTCACAAAGATCCACCCATGTATTTAAGAATATTTCTCCCACATATACTCCCGTTCATGGCTGCCAGTGTGATGTCCTTGCACAGTACTTTCTGTACATGGAAGGAGGAAAAAAAAAAAGATATAGTAATGATACTTTCAAGATCATTTTAGCAGTGATCTATACCATTAGTGAAACAATTCTGGTCTCTATTTCTTCCCACTAGGTCCTCATTTGTACAAGTTAATGTACCCATTTTCTAACTGATTATAAAACTACATGTGATTCTCTGTGCTCTCTACATGGTATAAGCTTTAGTCTTAACCATTAGAGCAGGCTCCTCTCCATCATTTCTGCTTCATGAAGACAGTGTCTATAGTGGTTATGGGCTTAAACAAAAAACCCTCCCAAACTCCACAAAAATCCTACTGCTTCCAATGCTAATCTGTTGCCCTGCCTTTTGCGCTACTGCTTTTCCAGATTCCAAAAGCTTAACTTGCCCAGGATCTGGAAAATGGACATTGCAGTTGCACAAACCAGCTGTGCATGTACACTGATTCTTTGCTATATACACAGGAAGTTTCATGTGCTCATATACCACACATCTACAGTGTTTGACTGTCTTGCACTGCCCTCTAAGTGTTGTCAGGCTTGAGACATACTCTTTTCAATGATTCAGACTGCTTTTCTACAGCTATTACAGTTCCAAAACATTTTACTAACAGTTATACAGAGTGGAAAGGACTTACTTTGTAATTTGCAAAGCAGAACGTGCTTTCAAGTACAATTTGCAACTAGTATGTTCTCTAATATAGAAACGTCTATTACCAGTAACAAAATGATTCAAACATTACAATCTTCAAATTTGCTATTATTTCTGCTTTCTTCTGTTTAAACCACACTTAGTTCAGGATCCGTTTGGCTGATTTAATAGTAGTTGCTCCTTTTTCTCTGTATAGTCTGTCAATGCTAGTAGGAAATGTAATCGTGAATATTTAGCTTCCAAATACTTTGCAGGATGAGAATAAAGGTAGTATTTAATTCCTTTCACTCAGATTTGCTTAAAACACAAGTCATATTTTGTACCTTAAATAATATTCTTTGCCCTCTGAAATCTTAAACATAAAATTGCTATTCTTTCATGTTTTTGGAGTTACCATAAATTGAAGCCACATGAAGTATGCTTTACTCCAGCGTTGCACTACTTCGGGAAAAGTGAACCAGTAAGATCAATCTAGAAAGAGATCATATAGCAGTAAAAATGCACCAAATTTGTTTTGAAAGACATCATGTGCATGATCTGAATCTTTGCAAGCTGTCTGAACTGAGAAAGATGATGCTCACTTTTTGCCTTTCATGGTAGAAATTTCCTTTTGCAGGTAGGGTCAGTCACAAGCTCCATCCTCCATCAATGATTAGTTCATTACCAGTCATATAGGCAGACTGAAATTACATAACAAGTAACAATAATTTTAGCTAATTTTTCATGGCTATTAATTACAGGGAAATACTTTTTCTTTAAATTAAAAAAGATGCTTTCTTTTTACACAAACACTTTTTTTGTTTTACAAAAATATCTGAATAAACAGAATATAAACAAACTTGGAAATGAAAGCCTTTCAGCTAACTCAGGGGAGTGTAGCAAAAGTATTATTAGAGGCATTAAGATGAGAATGCATCCTGAGCGTACAAATTCACATAAACCAGACTTCAGATATCTTACCTGCAGGAACAATACATCACACTATCATGTTATTAGGTCTGTTCAGCTGAGCAGAATCTGACCAGGTCAGACAATAACTGTAAGGGGACCTAACTGAAAATTTAGGTCATGCAGATAGTGAGGTAAGCAACCGAGCTGTTGACATTCTTCTCTATGTCAGTGCTGAAACATACTGGAATACATTGGAAAAGTGGAATTCTGTCTACACATGGTTGAAAACCCTATGACCAGACTGGAAAAAATTAGTAGCTTTACAGAAATGCTAAAACCAAGATGAAAGCGAGAAGACAATTACTGATAGATAGCAGCATTAAGACTGAATTAATTCTGCTGAAGTATTGTGTTATGCTCAGTAGGACTGCTGGACAAGTCGAGAGAAATCCAGTCCAGTTTTAGAATCATAGTAAAATTTACAGCATCTGAAATAACCTTGATGTGCACTCACTAGTGTTGGTGGTATGTGCAGTGGTCATTAAGAGTTTGGTGTATAACACACTCAGTGGGTCTATTGTCTTCCTTATGCTGAAAGGGTAGATTCACTGTGAGCATTAGTGCTTTTAGCTAAAACCTTCAGGAGTTCTACGCAAATGTTTGCTCTTAAATTGTGAAGGTAGCTGATGTCTACTAATTCTACCGCCTTAAAACATGATCTAGCCATGGTGCAAACTTGGAAAAGCAGACAAGCCCACTTCTCCTATCATTCAGGATGATCTGGGGTCAGTCAAATTGCTCAGATGACGTGAAACCACCAGGCTATGGTACCAGATACAGAATGTCTTAACAGTCACTGTCAACACTCAGAGTACTTTTTGTATTGTAGGTTGAACTCAGTAAAAGATTTTTTTTAATTTTTGTAACAATCCAGCTCAAAGACAATATAAATCCTCCTAAAACAAATTCTCCTTATTGCGAAGTGGCAAAGTAGCATGGGATTCTGTGACAGGAAATTTTATTGTTCCACACTTACTTCATCAGAGGCCAAGTACACAAAGAGATGGGCCACTTCTTCAGTAGTAGCCATCCTACCAGTCTTCTGTCTGGCTAGAAAGTCTTTCAATGCCTAGATATACAAGAACATTTAGTATATCAAAAATAAAAACCCAATTATTTTAATCCAATTAGTAGGATATGTACAAAGCAATACTGGAAGCAGGCCCTAAGTCACAACTTCCTTTAGTACACTGAGTTGGGAATTTATGTGAGTAAAAAGAAATTAGAAGATTAATAGTGGTATGAGTTTCAGGTCTCCAGGTAGGTGACTGGACCTAAATCTCTGGTTCCAGAATAAAGCCAACACAAGTCCTTCTTCCTTTGGTGGTAGATATTCCCAGGCCCTTCAAATGAGGGCTCATAATTATCTAGTCAGTATAGTTAAGCATCCCAAATCATTTTGAAATGCATAGGCCAGAATGCCCTTTCTATCATGGTTTTGCACTAGTTTGTGCCTGCCACGTGCCACAGTAAAAAATGTCTTCTACTTTTGCACTAGATACTGTAACCAATGGTTGCAAATACTTCCAGAGATGACATACCCTCTGTATTCACTAAGCAATAGTATCCTTCTGAGGCATATTAAGACTTCTGTCTTGAGTACAAACTGACCAAACTATTAAAACAGGCACTGCTGTTATGTTTTCATTGGTACTCTGAAATAAGCGCCATGCCTGATTATGGGCAGAAGTGTCACTACTTATTTATTTTATTTTTTTAAAGGGAGTTAAACTTACGTACACACATGATCAAACTAATAAATTGCTTTCTCACCTGTTCTGGGTTAGGCCGGGCTTGGATTCTTTCCTGTAAAGATGGTGTGTCAACAGTTCCTAAGCAAAATTTTAAATTCAGTGTTAAAAAAAATCAACTGAATCAATAATCAACAAAAAAATGCAGTTCATTGGTTCTATTTGTATGTTTTAACACTTATGTGTAACTTCATAATGATTCAGGAGAAAGACTGCAAAATAGTATAGGATTCTAAATTTCAATAGAAGGCAAGACTTCTGAGAATTAGATTCAATCCATTTTAGATGGTTAAACAACGGCTAGCCTGTTAGCTAGCCCTTGCCTGCTTCTAACTTCCTAGACTATATCTTTGAAAATAAGCATTCAAATACTGTGTAATGCATATACAAGGTGCACGTGCTGGGTCAAGAGACTAAAGGTACAGCTTAACTACAAAAGTAACAACTTTTCTATTTTAAGTCTCAGAAATGTTTCAAACATGTCCTGTTCTTTTAGATTGCTGGTAACTTTATTAACAAAGAATAGACTTGCAAGTGGCAACTAATGTCAAACTAACTGGGGCCTTCTAGCACCTGCTCCTAGTTTACAAAAGAATGTAAGAATACTTACCAGGACATATACAGTTGCATCTGATGCCTTGTTCAATGAAATCAGCAGCCACAGACTTTGTTAGACCAATAACTGCTGCCTTTGAAGTACTATATACACATCTGTTCACAACTCCTAACAGAAGATCAGTGTGAAGGCAGTGTAGAAACATATTTAAAACAAAAAAAAAAAAAAAAAAAAAAAGAGCCAAATTTGTTCAAGATGCACCTGCTTCTGGACTCTAGCACTTCCTGTAGCACCTGTAGTCTCTCTATAAGGGCAGGCTAGCTAGAATGCCGACTACCAGAATTCTACTCGGGCAAACACCAGAGCAAAGCACAAAATCTTTCAATAGTATAAGTTTGGGGAGTAGTCTAGAAAAGTTAACAAAGCAAACAAAGATTTAGGAACAGCACAGACCCATCTGTTAAGTCACCATCAGGCTTCCTCAGGAAACACAGCTACAGTGCTTACGTAATTATCATTTCTTCATTGTTTCTCTGAAGAACATATGTAGCAAGATATCACTGGAAGCAATTCTTTTTTAGTTTATACAAACTCGTAAAAAGGATGCTACAAAACTTTCAGGACACAGATTCAAAAGCTCAAAGGCAAGAATCTTAGTGTTTCTGCAATTTCCCATCTGTGTTCTTGCGTGTATGTACAAGTTGATGTGTTCACTTTTGTTTTTAATTGCATCTCTCCACAGGATTGGCAGTGTCCTCTAAATTTAAAGTTGTAAAATATTTATTTTGCATTCCCACAATTTTAAAAATTTATATAAGGAACTCTCTAGCAAGGTACTGACCTTTAATGCTGGATGCCACAGAAGACATATTTATAATATTTCCAGATTTCTGTTTAAGCATCTGCAAAAGAATACTTATATCATTCAAATGCAAACTATTTTGTCATCTGCAGGTCCAGCAAAATAGTTTTGCCTATGACAACCCACAGAACAGCCCTACATGCAATGGATACGCAGGGTAACAAAGCTTAATTGGCATGAAGAGGTGCTTATTTCTTTTTGATCTGTTGACTGAAGTAGTAAAGCAGAATCTGAAATTATCTCTAAGTCCTCTTCGTTCATCTCAGGGACAAAGACTATGACAGGAAAGGATTTTTTTTCTAGATAGCCACCTCTGGATCATTGTCCTCTTGTCACCACAGTAAGTTACCCTACATAGACATCTGCTCATACCATCTACCAATGCAGTAATTCACTTCTCCATTGCTTTGGAGAAAACTAAAACACAGCTCTCTAGCATCTTTGAATTGTAGCTAAATTTCTTTAAGTTATAACCTTTTTAGGCATCTCAAAACCTGAGATGCCTGAAGTTATTATAAAGCACCTGTGAAAATGAAGATCAGCTAAGAAAAAAACCCAATCAACAAACAAAACCAAACAAAAAAATAAAAAGGACTGGAACAACACTGAAAAGAGTAGTTATCATCCAGTCATGGTCACAGCTTCCACTTCTGGTTTTTGCATTTACAGGAGTACAAACACCTTGCTCAGTCCACAGATTTTTGTAGTCCCCAACCTAGTTACTACATCAAACACAAGTGTCCTCAAGCTGCTAGACTATCCAGTTGGATTGTTGTTCTGATATAACCAGCATGTTGGCATCAGGGGCACTGATTGCTTCACAAGATAGTTTCCAGATTTGCATAAAATTCATATTAATATACATATTTTATAAATATTTTGTAGCAGTGGTATTATACAGTTGTGTGCTATAGTATAATACAGTAGCACTGTACTGCAATGGCTCCCTCACTGCTCTGCATTTGAAGGATTTTAGTTACAAATTACACAGAGCAAAACCCCTGAATTAATCTTCTCTACCATATCCTTTAGATAGATTGTCTACTTGAAGGATTACACGATGCAGAGAATGTTTTAGAGTAGGATCACTATAATCTAAGGGCCTCCCCTATCCAAAGCTGCATACTTGCATTATCTCAAAGCCCATGCTGTCAGAGTGGCAATAACTTAGACCTCTCACACTTTAAACACAATGCAGCACAGACTAAAAGTGATAGGCAACCAAGCCTTACCTTAGGAAGGAATGTCTTGATCATTAGATACATGCTGCGAACGTTAAGGTTCATAGTGAAGTTCCAGTCTTGTTCTTCACAGTCCAGAATAGTCCCATGATGAACAAACCTAGAGTAAGCACATGAAGTGAATTACTGTCTTAGATTTACATTTCTATGACTTTTTATGCACATTCTTCCATTGCTATTTTGTAATAGCTAACACTTCCAACTTTGAAAAGGATGGGCAAGAGCTCTTTTGAAGAAAGTAAGCAACAGTATATTTCTTCTGATGAGTATCAAGGAGACAAGACAGACCTGATACGTGCAAAGAAATATTTGGTAATAGGGAAATTAAAAAAAGATAGAGCACTGTCAGACCATCAACTTTGCTCACTGTTGTGCCAGAAGGGCCAAAGCTATCAGTATAGGGCACCCACAGAGTGTGGAAAACAAATTCCAGAGCCATTCTATCTTGGCCTGAGTAACACAGCTAGGCACAAAAAGTTCAGAGTTGATGAAAACACAGGAAAATTTATATTAAAGATATAAAATGCATTAAACAAAAGGAATAATATGCAATTAAGTAAAAGAAACTACTTCTATAGGACAGAGAAACCTGGAAAAAGAAGTAGGATCAAATAGAAGCTGGTTACCCTGCAACATTACAGAGGACATCAATCCTTTCAATGTCCTTGGCCAGATTTTCTATCTGCTCCTTTTTGGTGACATCCAGAACTCGTATTTGAATGCCTAGAAAAACATGGAATTAAATTTCAGTGTATTTGGCTAAGGATCAGAAGTTTATAGTTCTGAAGTGCTGAGGACTGCATCTACGATGCAAGTCAGTGGCTTGCCAGGAACAGTCTCCTCTCAGTGGTTCACCACGACATGGAGACTCACTGAGTGAGGGCTACGCTTAATGATCAAATTAGTGTAATAGTTAAATCAGGATAGCAATGGACAGCATGGCATGCTATTTAAAATTTCAGAAAGGAATTAACAAAAGATCAACTGATTTGATTGTCTTACAGCATCACACAAGCAGATGAGCTAATGTTATTTACCATAAAAACATTTCCAATAAATTTGAGTTCCACCGTGCTCTCAAACTGAAGAATTACAGAGCCTGTATAATCATAACAAGCTTTCATGCCCACTATTAGAGAATAATAATTACTTGAAACTAGTTACATGTATCACATATACTCACAATTACATTACATGCCATCTATCCATGTGTAGTTGAGGATATGATGAATCAGCTTTATACCACTTAATGAGAAAAAGTGATTTTGCATGAGCCAATAATTTACATAACCTGGAAAGATGTCATAGCCATGATAATAGAAATGAAGAGGAAGTGTAACAAATTGATGACTTCTATCATGAAGGCTAGTTAAAAATACGATGCTCATACTTCTGCAATTATTTGTTTATAATCAAACAAAAGAGGGCTGGAAATGTGTTGCTTTTCACTATAAGCTTCCATGTATTTCAGCCTCTGGCAGCTGTCACTGTCAGTGCTTATAGCACTAGCTGTGCGGGTGCCATACCTCCAAGAAATCCACTGATAGCAAAAAAAAAAAAACAAACCCCAAACCAAAACAATCTTTCTGTTTTGTTCAGAGAAGCTATCTCTGAAAGATTGAGCAACGTAATTACTGCAAACCAGGGTCAGGCTCAACTCTTCCAAACCCTTTTCAATAGAATCAGCCCCTCTAACAGAATTGCTTTGGGGCCAACCACAGCCGTGCCTTCCCCCAGCCAGAAGCGAAAAGAGCTAAGTAAAAGAACTACTCTTCCAGATGAGCTGTAATATGATATGATATAAATACGATACAATCTACATGTTATTTTATCTCATTTTACTTGAGTAGCTTCCAGTAATCTAACACAGCTAGCTTCTCTCACCCATGCCAAGGCTGAATCCTTACTATGGAATAGGCATACTTTGTGATACACTTTGCCTGCACCCTTGTTCCATACTGCATGTAAAGATTGAGCTGTGCCCCCTTCTCAAATACATGAACTTTTTCATCCAAAGGAAACTAGGATGAGTGGAAAAGGAGTCAGGGTGTACTCCAGTACTTTCCTTAGTGGGTACAATTAGGCTCCCAGGGCACTAAGACTTGCTGCTGATCATCCTTTTGCCACAGCCTGGTCACAGCATATCCTACATCAAGGATGAAGGGACATCTAGTGCAGAACACACCTGTGCCCCAAAACATAGGGTTGTTCTGTTTGTTGTTTTTTTTGTTTTTGGTTGGTTGTTTTTTTTGTTTGTTTTGTTTTTTGTTTTTTCACAATGTGTGTGCAACTAGTGACACACAGTCTAATAAGTGTTTACAACTACCTATTGAGCGATGGTAGAGGAGATGGAGACAGACTTCTCAGAGGCCCACAGTGGAAAGATGAAAAGCAACAGAAAGAAGTTGGAACATGGGAAAGTCTGACTGAATATAAAGTGTGTTGGGGGTTTTTTTTGTTTCTTTGGTTTTTTTTTTTTTCTTTTTAAATATCATTATCATTTTAAAATCATGAGGGCAGTCGCACTGGAATGGGTGCCTAAAGAGGTCGTTGATGAAATTCCATCCTTGGAGAGATTCAGAACTTGACTCAACACAGCCTTGAGCAACCTGCTGGAACCAGAACCACTTTGAGCAGTAGGCAGGACTAAATGGCCTCCAGAGGTCTCATCCAGCATACATGAGTCTATGAAATACTGTAAAGCTGCCTGTAAAGCATCTGAGTGATATCTAAATTATGGGAGAATGTGATTTGGAAGCCAAACTGACAAGTCCATGAACAGGCTTTATATGCCTCAGTTAAACGATATAGACACTTTTGAAGAGATTGGTGTATAATGATGCAATTAGACTACAGGCTGGTGATTAACATCAGCACTGGAATTACCTCTGCTGGATAAAATTCAAAGACCACAATGTGCCAAGCCTTAATGAATTATAGCTTAACTAATCAGATGTCAAAAGGATGGAAATGGCTCTGAGTATATGGAAAATTACCTCTTTCCTTGTGAACACTAGCAGAAAGGGAAAAAAAAGCACAGTTCAAAAAGCAACACTTTCCTAAATACCCTCAGAATGAACCTGTAAAGTCCTAAAAGTTCCTAAAGAATTACAAAGGGATTGCTTGTGGTGAACTCCAGTCAGTAGAGACCGATGTTTACTCCAAAAGCTGTGCCAGGGAAAAGTGTTTTTGCATATTTGACTGTCACCCTGAATAGGAATTAATTAAATCCACTTCCTTCCATCAAATTAAGTTGTAAGCATTTTCAGTTGTAAAATATATCCAAGTCTTATTTTTTATTTCAAGATTTAAAAAATATTTTTTTAATATAATGTCCCACCCTTGTGTCACCTGTGATTAAGAAACACAGCTATGCAAAACCTGCTCCTTAAAGTGTGTTCCTGTGATATTGGTAGAAAAGCAACCTTCAGGCCTGAGCATTTCTACAAACAGAATAGGCTTTTCTAGTGTTGGTGAAATTAGTTTCTGAAGACATAGGAATTCTACTAGACAGCTATCCTTTTAACGCATTCCTTAGTAAGTATGGACCATAGAAATGCAAGACACTAAATCTACTTTTCGTATAGCTGCATGAAAGTTCTTGTGATCAGAGAAAAGCATTCCTTGCCTTTTAGAGTGATGTGTTTGACAATTAGCCTAGTGATCTCAAAATGTAACCGAAAAGGGTGCCATCCTGGGAAGCAGAAATCAACTGCTTCTGTGACATGAGAAACTCAAAGTTATTCCACATGCCTGGAACAATAGTCTGATATGCTGATATTTAGCATGTAAAATACTGCAACCTCTGCCATTCCACACCACAGAATAAAGCAATGCCAACATCTGAAGAATTAGCCTGGATATTTTCCATTTTTTCTGACCTTTTGAAGTTTGCCCTATCCTCAAAGTATATTTCAGCCAGTCTACAACAAAACTTGCAAGATCTGAAGTAATACCTACTGTAGGTCAATTACCTGGATATTTCTCCAGTTCTTGCAGCTTAGACTCATTAATGTCTGTAGCAATGACCTTGGCTCCTTCTTTAGCAAAAGCCTGAAGAATACAAATAAGAGAATTAGTTTACATTTAGATATGCCAGATCTTACCAGAACTAAAATCTGTTTTCTTCTCATTTCCTTTTTGACTTGAAATAAAAGTTGGCTGAAGGCAACTGATCTCTCACTTTTCATTCTGGGCATGTCAGGGAGTAATGGACGTCAATTACCACACACCCTGCAGACTACTAAGTAACTATACATGATATAACACAGATTTAAGATCTTTTCCTTAAAGTAAGGAATCCATAAATAAAATATAAGAACAATAACCAGACTAAGACAACAATTATTATTGCCCCTATTAGCTGCACGTGCACTAGCAAGCACATTACAAACACATAGGGCTAGAATTGTCTGTATTGTTGGATTTAAATGAAGTTATGGGATTTGACAGGTAAAAGCACAAGTCATAAAAAAGGAATGATGGTATATAAACTTTATAAAAATCCTTTGCATCCAAATCATTGGACTAGAGCAGTATTAAAAGCAGCATGACTTTTCTTTGATACTTGACCAGAGATATTTCTTGATTCTTGATGTTCCCCTCAAAACCAGCTTTCTCTGCATTGAGATTACTGATACATTAACAGCTATGCTAACAAAGTAACCTCCAAGTCAAAAGTATTCTGACATCTCAGACTGTAGCCCCTCATCTTCAAAATAAGTGTCTCAAGTGCACCTTAAGAGGATAGTGGCATTAAACATGCCAGCTTTTTGTAGCTTGTTGGGCATTCACAAAGTGAAATCATCAGGAAAATTACCTGCTCCTTGGACTGAGTGTTTTAATGTAAGTGATAGATCAGCAGTCTTCTGCATTCTTAACTGCATGCATGAGAAACTAACTGGTCTGGCAAAAATCTTACTTACAGGAGCTTTTCCTAGCTTGTTGATTATGTTACAGAGATACTGAGATTACTAGTTCCTCTATCTGCTAGTGAAGAAGGAAGTGGCAGGGGAAGAACTGCTCAAAAGGAATTAAAAGATAACCAGAAAGTTAATACATATGTTGAAGTACTGTTTAACAGTAGTGAAATAAAATTTGTAAAGGATTTCTCACAGTTGCTCATTGTGAACAGCATTGTAGCTGTGCTGTTAGTATCACGTAGACTTGGTTACATCAGCTATTAGTGTAGATAAAATATCTTGGGTTTACTATAGGGGAACTTTGCCGTATCCAGCCTTATAACAGAAATATTCCCTCTATCATCCTTATCTTCTCCCAGAACAAAGCAGCAGAGACTTTGGATTAAAAGTACACACAGTACCAACCATATATTGTTAAAAAGCACTTGCAGCTGTTCTCAAATCTTGCTCTTATCCTTGCCTAATATCATCACTCAGAGCTGAAGACTTTCAGATATTGTTGTGGTTTAACCCCCAGCCAGCAACTAAGCACCACGCAGCCGCTCACTCACTTCCCCCCCATCCAGTGGGATGGGGGAGAAAATCAGGAAAAGAAGTAAAACTCCTGGGTTGAGATAAGAACGATTTAATAGAACAGAAAAGAAGAAACTAATAATGATAATGATAATAACACTAATAAAATGACAACAGTAGTAATAAAAAGACTGAAGTGTACAAATGATGCGCAGGGCAGTTGCTCACCACCCGCCGACCGACACCCAGCCAGTCCCCGAGCGGCGAATCCCTGCCCCCCACTTCCCAGCTCCTAAACTAGATGGGACGTCCCATGGTATGGAATACACTGTTGGCCAGTTTGGGTCAGGTGCCCTGGCTGGGCATGAGAAGCTGAAAAATCCTTGACTCTAGTCTAAACACTACTGAGCAACAACTGAAAACATCAGTGTTATCAACATTCTTCACATACTGAACTCAAAACATAGCACTGTACCAGCTACTAGGAGGACAGTTAACTCTATCCCAGCTGAAACCAGGACACATTCTTAAAGAATTTGGAGTCCTGCCTGAACTTCAGCTGGGCACATTTACCTCATAAAAGCCATTTCTGTGGGTAAATTGCGACACACATAAACAACATTACTGAACTTTGTGTATCTTGTCTTTCCGCTAAACTATGATAGCTTTCTAAGGCTTTGTAAATCCGCTTCCCAGTAAACAAACTCTTTAATGACTAGGTTTTCTAAAAGCACTTATCCTTCCACCCCTAACCTTTTGCCTACTGAATTCAAACACAGACCTGTTGCAATAGGTTCTGGTTTTTCAGATGAACCACCAGAAAAATCTCCAAATGTAAAAGTGTTCCAAGCAAGCAATAATTAACAACCCCCCTCCTTGAAATTGTATATAAAAGAGGTACATCTATATATACATCTTCTTTGCCCCTTCTGGAAGGGTCAGTTTAACTCATTTATTAGAACACCAAAATGGAGGGAATGAAAAAAAAGCTGGCAGCCAAAGGAAATATTTTTCAACCATAGTAGGAAATTGAAAAAACAAACAAACCCAAAACGACCCCCCCCCCCCAACACCAAAAAAAACAAAAAAACCCACCACAAACACCAGTGCTTTGCACTTATCACTATAAGGAAATAAATTGCTCCTACATAGCTGTGGCAGGAAAGGAGACAGTGCAGCGCTGAACTCGGTAACGGTATTCAGAACCTGTGTATTTTTGGCTAGCAGTATCTTTAAAAGTTTCCCAAAATACATTCCAGGTCAGAGATTTAGAGATAAACGTTTGCGGTTTCTTAGTAGTTACAGTAGTTGGCAGAATTTTCAGCTATTCAAGGTAAACAGTCAGTTCTTTATTAAAGATCTCTGAAGTACCTCCATCAAGTAAGCGACACTTGTGCGATTCCTCCAATTCCAGTAACTGCTGAATGCTCAGGAACATGTCAATGTAACCATTTGCTTATCAGTTTGGGTAACCCAAAAGGGAGTACTTAAGAGACCTAGCATCATTGAGACCTTTGTTCCTATAAAATACAGATGATGCTTTTGATGCAGTTATCTTGCTTAGGTATGACTTTCTCATCTTATGATGATGATTTCATTCTTAACAGAGTTGATCTCAGGTTTTGAGTGCCAAATTCCTATATAGTTGGCAGTGGAGGGCATGTGGGGAGGAAAGGGAGGAAGATCTCTCTTTTAGACTTCAAGCATTTCCTGACAGAGAAAGAGTCGATTAGAAGATTTAAACAAAACACTGGTGACAGATTTGTGCAACACTAAACTTCTGCACAAAGAAATGATTGCAGAAAGTTACAGAGGACACAGACAAGAAGCATAATAATGATGAAAGTGGTGAGATTACTATAAAAGATAGTCTTTAGACACTGAATATTGTAACCAATATCCTTAGATAATAGCACAAGCGAAGTGACCAGCAAAAATATTTTTAAACACTTAACACATTAAGTTTATTGTCAAACAAACCTTCTTATACAAAACATACAAAAAAGTAGGTCTCACAGTGCAGATAAGCAGGCTAGTAAAATAGTTCCGTCTTGGAGCCCTGATCATCCAGTTCATTTTCCATTCACTAGAGTAGCAGAAAAGTGTCATGTCCATTGCTTACTATTAAAAAAATTTCAATACCCAACTTCAGACAGGAACTAGAAGTATATTGAAAGAAGATGCAAAATACAAAGTTACTCTTGGTACCATAATTGGCTGAGCTGCAGAAATATTGTAAGGAGTTTAAGAGGAATCCTTGATTGTGTGCCCTATAAACAGAAAGTTAGTTAACTTCAGTTGCAATGTCCAGAAAGAGGTTAAAATTGTGGTGAAAACGCAGTTTCTGCAGACTTAGAGAAAGCATGGTATAAAAACCGTATGCTGAGAAACAAAAAGTATAGTTCTTTCTAACTCAACAACACTCTGAAGATACAAATATTGACCACGCAGAACAGGGCTGTTTTAGGAATGACAGAATGAAAAGTTTAAGATTGTAAAGTTTCACAGTAGATCAGTTTGTGATTCATTCCTGTTTCCATTTTTTTCTTCAATACATTGGCTTTTCTTTCTTTGCCATCCAAAAAAAACAAAACCCACCAAAGTAGAATACCATCAGATCAGCAGGTTGTGGGCAACATGACTGCTTTTCCATTTTTGTTCTTGTATTCCAGCTTTCCCAGTTGTGGGAAGCAGCAACTCCAAGACAGCAAGGGATTTGCATGCCACCAGAGCTCTTCTCACAATTTGCGGGAGAGGCTGATGGCTTTTGACCTGAAGCAATTATCTTTTGCATATGCAGATTCTGGCTGTAGCCACTGCAAAGGCAGCTTACAACAGAGCACCTTTATTGGGTGGTACAATCAGGGGCCTTATCTTTCTCTGAAGTTCCAAACCAGTGCTTAAGATGTTCTTCTGTAGGCTCTATTCCTGCAGGTCGTGTATCTACAGAGAAGACAAGAACGTTAAAGTAACACTTAAACTTTCCCCATTAGACAAGCAGTAGGAATACAGCAATTTAATCTTGACTACTGTTTTAAATGTCAACTATCAAAGCTTGCCTCTGAGGAGCTTTGTGTTGTGAGGAAGTCTGTACTATTACCAAGCTGGCCATCACAAGAAACTGCAATGAGTCATATTCTTTCTGGAAGTCTGCCATTAATGCCTTGAAAACTGGTTAACTCTTCAACACGTCTGCTGGGACCTTCTGAAAGTTTTTAGAAGCAAGTGTAATGATGAAGGCAGTAGCATTAATATGCTAGCATAGATCACTAAGAGACTCCCCAGAAGTCACCCAGCCAGATACAAGAAGTCCTGAGTAGGACTGATGAACAGAAGTTATTAAAACAGTTATTACTGCAGCTGGAGCCAGGCAGACTGACAGATTCAACATCAAAGACTGAAGTCTACTGTCTTGAAGAAGTTTAGAAAAAAGTTAACCAGCAGTTAACTTTGAGTAGCTTTGCCAGAAGCCTGTGCTTAACCAATGTAAAGTTAAAAAGCAAAACATTTTAGAGCATCAGCTATCTAGTAATGATATATCTAGTAATGATATTCTGCTAATTCACTTTAAGTCAGTCATCAACACTTCCACTACAGCAAAAGAAAAAAAATAATAAAAATGGTATAATCTTCAGGGGGTGAAGGATTCACTTAAATATTTAGGTTCTGTAGAGCATATATAAGCTTCCCAGCTCCAGCTGGTCGGCCCTTCAACAGTCAGCTGACTAACCACTCAGGAAAATTGTGTTATCATGCAAGTTTCAGGTCCGAATATAGAAAGTAGAGCATTTACCCTCAACTCACAGACCACCCCTTATATTTTGCCTTTCCAAATCTTTATAGGACAACACCACTATGTTACATACCTGTTAGTGTACCCAAGCTGGAATTATCAAAGAAATTTGTTGGGCAAGTCAGTGGCAGAGGCTTTGATAAGTCCCGAGTCACAATTTCCTGAGAAATAGGTTCCTTACAGGGTGAAGGCATTTGCTCTTTAAGGGAATATGACACTGTCTTCCTTGGAGACCTTGGTACTGTCTCTTGAATGGTCTCTCTTGAGGATCGTTCTTTCAATTTTAGTGCTCTTTCTTTCCATTTTCTAAGTTCCTCTTTCAGCTGAAGCTCATTACTGAGAAGAAAAAAACACCCCAGCATTTAATTAAGAAAAATTTCAAGTAGTTCCTTTAAATAAGGAAAAATTCCTGACAACAGACAGTTCCTATATTTTCAAGATGACATACCACAGACATGGCAATGCAAGACCATATCTGTATATTATGCTTTCAGAGGCAATTTTATTTTATTTTTTAAGCTAAAATTCCTTCCAACATACAATTTGCGTATATCTTCTAGCATTTAAGAGATTCTTATGAAAGAAAGTGATTTAAAGTTCAAAAGCCATAAAGATATTTATAAGCAATCACTAGCTTTAAATAAAAGTTTGAAGTGAAAGAATCTAGAAAATCTAAAGTTAATAGTAATTACTCACTTCTATACATCTCGCAGAAAGAAACACTAATGACATGCATAGTTAAACAGCAACAAATGATTTGACATGTTGCTGATCAGCTTTATACTTACCTCAGTAGAAGGTCATTTTGTTTCTTCAGGTGTAAGTTCTCTTTCTGTAGCTTAGCTTGTTCAGATTTTAGAACAAGTATTTGTGTGCTCTGCACAATACCACTACCACCACCACAAGTAAGGGGTATTTGGGATTGCTGAGGAGCTTCTTTTTCCAGCACTGCTAGAAAACAGTTTTATACAGATGTGTGCGTTATTTGGACAGTGCTTAAAACCAAGTCAATATATTTTTTTAAGCCTATTCCTTCCTGTGTTCTTATAACCTAGTAAGGTTTTACATATAAGTACCATTACAACAGCTGTTCTTTTTTATACACAAACACACCTCCCAGCATTCATACCGCCAGGGAGATAAAGAAACTTAAAAGTGTCTTCACTGGGCCATTTAGAGTTAAAATAGTTATAGTTTCAGGTATGTCATAACTATGACTAGAAGTAGCTATTCATATGCAAAGTCAGTCAAGATTAAAAATGGTAACATGACCTACTGCAACTGCAGCTTATCCCACCACACGCACAAACACGGCTGGAGAAATAAACACAAGAACTGCTGTGATTCTAATGCGGTATATGTGCAGCTAACATATTTTAATTTCCGTCTCATCTTCCAACGCACCCAATCCTCCTCATACCCTTTTACCTCAAAGGCCCGCATCTCATTCTGGACATTAACCATATAACCTTTAAACTGCATGTTTAACGTGGAAGAGTCCCTTATATTTATCTTGAATTTACCAGTAACATCTCGCTCTTGCTGTGCTCTTCTAAGTTCTTCTTTTAGCTTTGTTAACTGTTGCTGTTGGTGTTCTGCAAGAGCTTTATAATTAGCAAGTCTATATGGGGCAGGAAGGGGAGAAAAAGAAATCCTCAGTTTAATAATTATTACAGTTGCAGGAGAGCTAGTTTGATTTCCAAATGAACTCTCAAATAAAAAACATACCCAAGTTATACAGATAGAACTACATAAACCTGGTTGTCAGTTAGATTTTAGATAAAGTGCAGAAAACCAAAAGTTGGACTAGAATTATTTTCTGCATATCCCTTCTCTGCAGTGAACTAGAGAGTGCTTTCAACTACTGCTTTCCCCTCACCTTCTGTTGTCAGAACAGTTATTTAATTTATGACTGAACATGAGCTGTTTGAGAAATTTTGGTGGGTGTATAGGGAAGGAGTTTTGTAATCAAACCGAGATACATACGGTATTTACTTTCTTTGTAACCTAGCTACAATAAAAACCTGGGACACCTAAAGCTGAATGCTCACCTCTTATTCTGTGGAAAAAACCCAGGAAAGTAAAAGCTAAGAAATAAGTAGTTGAGAACTATAACAAGTTCAATTTTAACTTACTTCATATCAAAAGAGTTGGATTGTTTCATTCTTTCCATATCATATTTTACCAATTGTGTTTTGAGATGATCAATTTCTTCTTTGTACAACTCAGCACCTTTATCTAATTTTGCCTGAAAATAAAAGAAAAGATATAGTATGAAAAAAGGTGTTTTACCTAGAAATTAATTTAAGGGTTGCTTACTTTGTATCTTTACTATGATCTGCTAGATTTTGCAGGACAAGACTGGGAGCAGGAAGTTATTTTGGAGTAAGAACACTCACATTACCAACTAGCACTATAGTATTAGCTGGTATCCTAACTCTGGTGTGTTACATGCAATCATATTTTAGAAAGTTTAGCTGACTTGTTTGCAGATATAAGTCTGGGAATTTTGAACTAGTATGCAAATATATTACATAGAAAAAACAGCTTATGCTTCAGTTTCAAAATTTATATATTTTTTTAGAATGTTTCAGAAATGCACTACGTTTCACCTACAGCTGTTCTCAAGCATGCTCATGCTCTGTCTCTGAGATTAGAGGAGAATGGGGAAAGTATTTTGCTCATACCTGAAGACTCCGATTCTCTGTTAAGGCAGTTCTGAGGCACTTCTCTGTCTCATTCAGCTTGGCTTGCAGTTGGGTGAGCTCACTTGTTGCTGTTTTTATTCTTATCTGTGCTTGTAACTTGTTTATCTCGTCATCTTTCTCTTTGACATTTTTTCCTACTTCATTTATTACATTTTCCAACTTCTGAATTTTTAATTCCATAGCCTATTGAGATTTATCAATCACTTATGAGTAGTTGTGCCATGAGATATAACAGTAACAGCACATGGTCATATTCTTAATAAAATGAACAAAAAACCCAAACCGTACAAAAAATCTAATACTACAGGCTCTATGGCTGGCAACTCTTGGTGTCTACCTCACTGTTTTGTGTCACCTTTTAGTATTCTAGAACACTCAAGTCTAAGAAAAAGGTGCTTTTAACAAGGGTAACTGTGACAAAAAAATAGTACAGAGAGAAAAATGAGTCCTAAATTCCTAGGATTAAAGACAGAATTCTTCTCCAGCTTCCAGTTTGACATAGTGAATACCGTATCAGGAGTACTACACTATTAAAAGAAATACTTCAAAAACAAATGGGAACACTTCATATGGATTTCTAAACTGACATTTATTTGTGTACAGAAAACAGGCAATTAAAATAATCACATTACATGCAAGAGCTCAAACTTTGACTTTGGGAATAACAAAAGCTACAAAAATAAAGTGCACTTTGGGCCAATATATTGTGTGGCACAGATTTACAGTTGCCATCAATCTTTATTTTCTTTTCAGTTTGAAGTGCTCTCACTTAGAAAACAAGCAAAGAAGTTTTCCTTGGAAACAAGTATTGATACCTTTATATCTTGTTCTGCAGCCTTTAATTTGTTGTGAAGCCTGTAGTTTTCTTCTTCTAATGCCAGACTGGCAGAGCCACCAGGGACCAGTTGTTCTTTAAGAGTGTTTAACTCCTGAAGCAACTCTTCACTTTTCTCTTTTCTCTGTTTCAATTCAACATCAGCATTTTTACAATAACTGGCAGTTCTGGCATCCAGCTCTGAAGAAAGTTGAAGGAGTATCTGAAAATAAGTAGTGTCATACAGATAATTTTTAAATAATTTTTGCATCAGCTAGAAAGGTGGTAAGCAAAGAAACAGGAAGTATCTTGGCTGTATTAATTTCACATTCTTGTTTCAGTGTCCCATTTGAAGATGCTTGCTATCAGAAATGGAATCACTAACACTCAGAAGACTGGTCTCATTTCCAAAAGTGGGGGAGGCAGGAAGGGGCACAAGAGAAGAAGATAATGCATTGCAAATTTACCAGTATTTCTGCATAACTCAAACACTAACATTACAGAAATAAAGGAACTATATTAGAAAGACTTCTTGAATGTCATTAACAGTAAGAAACACAATTATTCGCAGAAGTTTTTGCTAAAATGTATTCATTGACTAAAGTGAAACCATTTGAGAGAAAACATACACATTGGATTATTCTAGAAACCCATATGCTTAACGTGCCGGATAAAGAACTTCACACTTGTCAGGAAATGACATCATTATACTAGATTTGTTTGTTTGTTTAGTAAAAGCTTTGATCCACATAATATGTCTGTCAGGCAATTCTTTCAAAAAGCCTGCCAACATTGGGAAAGAAGTCAAGACTGGCTATTGGCACTACAGAAGAAACTTTTAAAAATAGGCTAAACTTAACAGGACGGAACTGAGTCACAACATTGGGGGAAGGAGAGCGATGAGCTCTTCATACTTCAGATCAATACTAGTAGAAGAAATAATCATATGAATGGACCAGGAACTTCCAGGATACACTTGTTAGGAAGACTGTTCTAACAACAAATCAGAAGGTAGTAGATTCCCTCCCATAACATGTTTTTTGAGAAATCTTCAATACATCTAATGAGAAAGATGAAATCCCTTGAAATCCTGTTCATGATGCACTTAACCCTGTAAAACACTCGGTTGTTTTTTCCAAAGGGGGCAAGAGGTAAGAAGGAATGAAAAGAGAAAGGAAGACTGAACCACCTCTAGAATAACTTGACTTTCTGAAATTAGAAAAGGTGTGAGAATATAAGTTACAATTCAGTTTTAAAAATGGCTAAAGTAGTTTTGATAAAGTTGGCTCAAAACAGAACAGACAAACTTGTGGGCATAAAGCTTGAAGAAAGTGATTGTATCAGGCTGCCAAGTTCTGCAAGCAAAGTTATATAACAATTCTGAACCTACAGTTGCCAGAATTCAGGGTGAAAAAAAACCCCCCCCCCCCCCCATTTATCACCTAGAAAGTCTTTTACAAAGCAAGTTTCCAAGTTTGGATGCATGAGGAAAGAAGTCTTTAAAAATCTTCTAAGTATTCCTCCATCATACAGTTAAGTATGAATATAGTTAAGTGCTGATAATAATGAATAATCTTTAAATAGTAGGTTTTTGCTGTGTTTTGTTTGTTGTGGTGTGGTTTTTTTTTTCCAATCAGATTAGAGGCATTTACAGAGTGCTTACACAAAATACATTTCTGATTAAAGATTTAACTTTACCTTTACTTTAGGAGTCCAAAAGTTAATGACTTGCAAAAGCCTTTCATTATCTTTCTTTAACTCTTCTTTAAGTTCCTCTGCATCACAATGAGTTCCTGAACAAGCTTCCCAGAACTGTGTTGTTTCTTTTCTAGCACTTTCCTCCTGCTGTAACTCTGCCTCTATGCAGAGAAGTTCACTTTCCATTTCTGATATATCTTCGAGAATGCTCTTTAAAAAAAAAAAAAAAAAGTAATTCAAGTTTAAGTATTGCTGTGATAACTACATGTCTAAATATACATTTTGCCCTCTTAGCTATCAATATTTGCTGGAAGTCTGTTTTATCATCTAGTTATTGTATAAAAGGAGTTTCACTATACTTAAAATTATACCCGACTGGGAAAATGAGATGACAATCCACCTTCCTGGGGCAGGTGGGAAGGGGAAAGGGGAAAATATGCATGTTAAGTAAAAGTTTATCTCATTGTTTTAAAAGTCATCTTGGTATCAGGTAGTATGTGTTTTATCAGGCAAACGAGTAAATAACATTCCCACTAATTTATAACCTAATAATTTAACTTTGAACAACAGAATCTTCATATTACAGAATTACTAGCATAAGAAAAATACAAATTCTATTCCCCCCTTAAGTGAAGTTTTAACAGATAAAAGCAATGCCATTAGATTAGCACCACCACATTACCCCATGCCTTGAAACATGCAAGTCGTTCTGGTTGAAAATTGTTTCAAATACTACCTCTGCAGTTAAGTGCAAACGCTGCAGCACTTCACTGATACTGATGTTTAACTCTTGAGAAGATATTTCATTCCGGTTCAAATAAATCTTGCTGAGACACTGAATCTGAGCTCGTAGCTGATCTTGTTTTCTCTTTTCCTCAATCAATTCCATTTCATACTTATTAACAGTAGTATGATGATCTCTTTTCTTTGAGCAAACACGACTAAACAGGAACTGTTGTAGAAGTACAGGAAGTATCAGTGAGTATGCTTTAAAATGGTACCCTGCATCCAGCTAAAATTCCATATTTTATAATTCAATCTATTCACTCTCCTAGTCCATAGGTGTCTAGGACAACTAAAACATGACTAAGAAAAATGAATTTCACACGTGCTGTATAGCAATGACATGTAAGACTTAGCTGGGTCAGCATTTCTAGGGTATGCTATTTTCTGTAGACTCCCAAAAAGGCCAAAAATCTGAAAGGCTCTAGACAGCCTTCCACAGATCTAGTCTTTAAAAAGCAAAGTATTCTTTGTTGTATTTATTTTCTCTTAAAGTTATGGAAGGTGCACATGATCTACAAGAATATTATCACTGTGCTGATTTAAAGCTTTACTCTAGTTGAGATCACTACTTAAATCTTAAACATCTTTAACAATAAAAGTTAATGGGCATCTGTGAAAAAAAAAAAAAGGAAAGATCAAACCTAAAAATACTACATGAAGTTATGCAATAAAGGTCTTTGGACTAGTTAAACTTTTTAGCTAATGGATATTTACAGAGATGACTGACTTTGAAAATCATGTCCAGTATTTTTGTATACTGGACATGAACCTCACCCTCTCCCTGGGGCCTGCCCCCTACCGTCCCAAGCAACACCCCTCCCTCCCCGCCTTAACATTTCATGTTAAATAAAGAAACAGAAAACAACCTTATTGCTTACTGTACTTCTGCATATAATAGGAATTCTTTCCCAATTGCTCTCAACTTTTTTTTCTGATAATTGGAATCAGTTTCTCTACTGAACTACAAATTTGGGAAGGTCTGCAAGGCTATAGAAGTTATCAAACTGTTTGAGTAGTTTTGCAGAATAAACATGCATCTCCAAGGCATCTTGCATGTCTCTTTCCCCCACAATAAAATACATACTTAGGGGCCCATAATTTGATTTGAGTACAGAAAGAAAACTTTTTTCCCCAATTAAAATGGATTAATATTAATGAAATAATATTGTGCAAAGCAGCTGAACTACAGTCAAAAAACTAAGGTTTATTAACTTAACTAAATAGTTCCAGTTTTCCAGGATTGTAAAGCATTTACTATCAAATTATTTTCCACAAGATATGGATTCACAAAAATCAAAGCTAGAGTATATAGAATGCTAGCTGTTAATATTGAGAGCTTATTAAAAAAACCCCCAAACCAAAGCAATATGAAGCATCCATATATTCAGCATTCTAAGTTGGTACCTTCAGTTTGTTCAATAAACTCTGGAGATGACTGTTTATTTTCTCGTTTTCAGTTTGAAGTCTTTTGACTTGTTTACTCTGTTCCGACGAAAGCTGAGTCAGTATCACAGCTATCAGTGCTTTCTGACTGTTCAGTTCATTCTTTAGATTAAGAGAAACTGTAGAGAGACATTCATACCTCTTTCCCATATTTGGGAATTTCTCAAGAAGCTCCTAAATGCAAGTGAAAAATTAATTCAGTCACAATAAGGAAAAGAATGATTAGCCATCAACAGAAGCTTAAAATAAACCATCAGACTTCCAAGACTAACCCCTACAGTATGTATTGGTTTTACAACCGAAAAGTCAATAGGATTAAGACTTCAGTTGTGACTTATCACAGGAATATGACAAAAACACTAAGCCAGGCACAAAAGCAGAGAATTTCTTAGTTTTCCAGAAAATCATTTCACAAACTCAAATTATTTTGATGATTTAGATTGCCTGGCCACATCAAGACATGTAGATCAGGCCATGAAATTGTCACCTGTTCACACGTTTGCCAGCTGGGTTGCCCTCAGGATGAGCTCCCAACTTATCTACTTGGTCCTTTGTTGAAAGAAAGGGATCACAAAATTGTTCCTAGCACTTTGCCATAAAAAGGGAGATATGATCAAGCAGTGAGCAGGCTGAGAAATGCAATAGGCTTCGAGGCACTCCCAGTAAACTCAAGTATCACATATGAAGCAAAACTTCCTAGGCATACTACCTCCACCTTTGGTTTTTAGTTGAAAGGAGCAGGATTCACCAGTTTAACTCTTCACCCCGCAGTAAAAACATTGAACTAACATACCCTGTGTCCAACAGGAGCAAGTATAAGATATTTGAGAAAACTGCACAAGAAAGAGGCAGACAAGATCTTACCTATTACAAAAGTCAGAAGGGCAGAATGCCATTAAAAGGGATCAACTGACATTTACTTCCCTCATTATTAGCTCCATACTGCTGATATAGGATAGAAAGACAGTATGAATGAAGAAAGCTACACATAACTGATTTTTGCAATTTGGTCCTTTACCACTCTTGGTGTTAAATGAAGAACCACTCAGGGCTTTTCTAGCACGTATAGAATGATGCCCAAATCTGCTGTACAGATGTACAGACTGCAGTACAATGGTACTCTTGAAAGTATTTCATACATATTCATCGTGGTTTATTTTGGCTTTCAGTAGGTTAGTAGTACTTCTCACATCTGTGAGAAAGTATACTCAGGAGAGTTAATTATCAAAAGCTCTGAGGAATGACAGGAGTTCCTATTTTGAGGAGAGAAGCTATTTAATGAAATTTATTTTAAACCAATTTATTTCTGATGGGGAGTAACAGAAGGGAGGGTTTTGGCAGGGGGGTTGCAAAAACAAAATGGTGAAATGCTTCTACATGACTAGTTATTTTCATTGGGGTGGCTGGACAGTAGTGAAATCAAGTGAGATGTCTCAACTGAGAGGTTCAATTTAACATTCTCAGAGCAAGATGCATGGTCACTGAACAGCAACAGCAAATCAACTGATCCCACGGTTTGCAGCATCCTTGCAAGATATGCAAACAATTTTATACATTATACACAGAAGCAAAGTTTATGCTCCAGAAGAAATGGTATTAAGGTTTTACATACATCCTTAAAATAAGCAGAGACGTAAGTTTACCTTAATTTTCAAGGTTTTTTGCTTCAGGCTGTCATCAACCACCTGCTCTGCATTATCCACTGGGTTCACCTGAATAGACATATCATTCAGGTTTCTCTGCTCCAGTTGGTCTAGAGCAGATTCCAGTTTTGCATTTGTTTCAACACACTAAAATAAAAGCATACATATTTAAGTACCATTCAAGAAGAGAAGTTATGAATAACTTAGTTATGCAACTTGCAATACCAACCATCTCAGATTTTTTTTGCAATTCTGTCTTGAGCTGGTCCCGCTCAGACCTGACATCCTGCAGAAATTTTTGTAGCTCATCTTTTTCTCGATTAATTGATGAGATTTCTTCTTTAAGTTGGAAAGAGTGACTAGCTCTTTCAGCCAATAACTGCTCTTTTTCACATGATACGCTATTTAGTGTCTCAGTTAACTGTTGAATCTACAATAAATAACGGAGAAGAAAAAAAAGAATTATGATTTGGTCCTGGTTTGTATAGTCCCCTATGAAGTACTCAAATCAGTTGTGTCAAATACAATGAACACAATTTCCAATAACTCTAAAATTCACACTAACAGCAAGAGAAGTTAAAAAATAATTTTGGTGTTCTAGTCAGAAATTAAGAAGAGGAATAGCATGACACCCAGAGAACTCTACTTTAGTCAACTTTGGTCTTCAGTAAAGCAAGAGGAAACAAACAAAATGGCAGTCAACATATGTCCACATCACAAGAAAATGAAAAGAAATAGATTGCCCATCTGCTTAATGAATAGAACAGTAACACATTTGCTAATCTGAAGCAATCCTTAATTATACTCTTTGACCTACAGACCAAGGAAGAGTTCGACAGGTGAAAAGCAAAGAAGTGAAAACTGCAAAAAAAACTGAGTTGGCAAGAGCTAAGTACAAGACTTTCTGAATAACAGATATAGTTTGAAAGTGTGCAAAGCACCACGGATTCCAAACCCACCTAGGTTCATACTGTCCACACAGTACTTTTTGAAGACTGAATAAATACATGTACAATTACTGACTATTATATTAAGCCTGCATATGTTGGATAAATTGGTGTCCATTCTAATGGAATGACCAACCCAGCTGGTTACGAGGCTGAGATGAGGTGAGGATGCTATTCCTAAACATCAGAAAAGAAACTTGTACAAAATCCTTTGCCCATGTTCATGCTTGTTTAGCACCCATAAAAGTGATGCACTGAAAATTAAAAGTCAAGCAGGCTTTGTCTTGAGCAAAAGTTTAGCACATCAGTGATAAAACATTGGAAGACAGAATAGCTACCAAAACCAGAACTCCTCACCTTGTTTGTTAGGCTGTCCTCCAAAATCTCTGACTGTCTCTGAACCTTTAACAAATGTTCTTCCCTTTCTTCTGCTTTGATCTTCTCATTGCTGAGGAGTTCTTGTTGCCACTTCAATTCCTTTTCAGTTTCAAGAATCTGGAGTAAAAATAGAGCAGCTAATTTAAAATTAAGTCCTGAGATAGCATGCGAATCTACTGTTCACACACCAGGCCATTCAATATCTCATTGCAGTCAAAATACTCAGCACAACCCACCCTGCCCCTGCTTTGGGTGCAAGAAATCTCAAGTTTTGTCTTTGAGAGTTTCTCCCTTCACTAAGCAAAGCCTGCCAACTAGCATACTGATAAATCCTTAGTAATGTAAAAGATTAGACAAAGTATGCTACAAACACATTTGGACATATTTTCTGCAATCACTGTTTACACAGATGAGTAACACAAAGCAGAGATGTAATTTGAGTAGGGTTCACATCAAGAACTCTCTGGAAGTTATTACTTACCACAATTTTATGAGTTGGACTGTTCTCAGAGTACAGTTAAATTATCTTTGATAATTTATTATAGAACTAGCTTTCCTTTCAGTAAACCTCTGAATTTCCAGTGAAGTTAAGTTTTACAGCAAGAGAATTGATACTCAGAAACAGGTGAATTGGAAGATATTAGTAGCAAAAGTAAGAAGATTCTCCTCCCACCATAGATTTATATTAACTACAGATACTTCAAGTGATTACGCAATGTCTGAACAAGGACTGCTGCCCAATGGATACCATCCAATTCACTTGTCTTCACTGTTGTTAAGATATGCCTCATCCAGAAGAGAAAGAAAAGTGTCAGAATTTGTCAGCTTCAGTTTCAAGACTCTGGAGCTTAACTGCAAAACATACCATTTCATCAAATTCATTAAAAAAATGGCTGTTAAGTGCTTTGGTAATGAAACCCATGTATTTTCTGGTTCCTCATTAATTCCTAAATAAAGCAGCCTCAGTAATGTTTTCGAAAGAATTTACATGCATCTTTACCGTTCCACAAGACGGAAGTTAAAGCATGCCAATATTCTTCAGTCTGGGTATATAACACTAATACTTGTAAGATATTTTTCAAGACAGCTTCAAGAATTAACCTTCTTCCTCTACCAAGCATTTATAGTTATTATACTTTAATCAGAGATAAAGCACCTTATCAACACTCTCCTGTAGTTTAATCTCCAGTTTGTTCTTCCCTGCTTGAAGACCTTCCAGCATTTCCTGGAGGTGATCTCTCTCCTGTGCTAACAAGTCACGCTGTTTCTCCAGCTGTTGAAGTTTACCACTTTCACTCTCAATCTTTTCTTTGAGTTCTCCCAGCAGCTGGTGCCTTTCCTTAGTAACCAAATTTAAGTCCTCATTCAACTTGACTACCTATTAAAAAATTTTATAAAAAAAGTATAAAATCAACACATAACTATTAGCAACAACTCCTCTTCTGTTGCTAAATTGTATTACCATGACATCATCTATTGGATCAAAAAAACCCAGTACAAATTCTCATGGGTAAAATACCTGTTATTCTAAGGAGTCCTTGAGGGGACATCCTCTAAATTATTTCTAAGTTTCTTATTACTGTACTTGCCTTTTCTTTCAGTTCATTTATTTCTTCATTTAGTTTTTCTTCAGTGTTTTGCAATTTCTCTTCTCCATGTGCTAGCATGTTCTTCTGGATATCCACTTGCTCTTTCTGATGCCTTAGTTCTTCCTGTAGATTCTCCATTTCTGTCAGAACTTTTAAGGACTGCAGAACAAGGTATTACATGGATGTTCACTCAGTATGACTAAGTTTTGCTTACCAGGAGTTAAGAATAAGTCAAAACATCTGAATTTCTAGGAGAGAACTATCAGAATAATCAGTCTTTCACTTACTAAAAAACCCCTCAGTTGTCACTCCCCTGTGCCTAGTTTAAGAACTTCAAAGGAAGACAGTCTTTAGAAATAGTCTTTACCGGTTAAAAAAAAAAAAGTAGGCAGAAGTAAAGAGGTGAGGGAAAAATGTTGTGGGGGGAACAGATATGTAGATGACTAAAAAAAACCCCCCAAAACACACCACCATGAAAGATACCCTTATTCTTGTGGCAACTGCCACAAGTTACATGAACAGTTTGTCCAATTGTTTAGTAGCAAGATATAAATCTAAAATTAAAGATTTGATAATCTTAGTTTGCTGATTTTAGTTTTTAAATTAGTTGGTCTATACATACTTAAAAGAGATCGGTGGTTCTACCTGAGGTCTGCTAAAATTCATATGAAAGCTTTTACATTTCTTAAAATAATTTGCAGAGCTTCTCTTAGGGAAAAAAAAGTATTTACCAGACTTCCTTGTAACTTTAGAAATTGTCAACTTGATTTTTGTTAACTATATATCAGAACAAATTTGTCTGAAATAGTATGTCAACATAACCATACTTTTCGTGTAAATACTTGGAATACTGAACTCACTAATCTGCCAGAAAATAAGACATCAGGAAGGAGAAATAGGATAGCTAATCAGTTTATTTTCTGGGTTTATCTTTCTCTTCATCAGTCTAGAACGAGCTGAAGTGGTAGGAGAATTAGGCCCTTAGATATCAGTAAACTTAGATTACCTCTACTGTTCTAAATGCAAAAGCATATAGATGAGAGATGTAACAGGAATTTGCAGAGTGCTTGTCCAGCAGGTGGCAGACAACTGTGCCTAAATTCAGAGCAGCACAGTGCCCAAAAGGGCAGGAAGGGGGTCAGGGAAGAAAAAATAAGACAGATTCCAATATCCAGATTGGATTAGTAAACTGAATTTTTAGTTTACTGCTGCTATGAACAAGTGAAGGGAGAGGAAGAGATACTAAATAGCAGAAGGCTTCATGACTGAAATAATTCAGAGTGGTACAACCTGCCTTTAAAACAGTTATTTAAGATTTTATACATACTTTCTCCTTGCTTTCCTGACAGTCAGCCTCTAGTTGATCTCTTTCTGCTTTACAAGTCTCTAGTATTTGCTGCAGCTCATCTTTCTCCTGATTAAGTAAAGTGATTTTCTCAAGCTGCTGATGGATATGCTCATTCATTGTTCTTTCATTTTGTTCCTTCTCTGCCAGTAGCTTGCCATATTCAGAAGAGACATGAGTCAGGTTTTCAGTTACTTCAGTGAGCTGAAAGAACAAGTAAGAACAAATATTAATATTTCTAATGATCTCTAGCATGGATCTAATTAATTTGATAGTTTGGAAAAGAAGCCAGTAACATTCTAATTTATTAAGTTTTGTTGTCCCAGTAATCAGGTTCTGATTTAAGAAGAGTGTTATTGGATCATATTTCACAAGCACTATCTGTACATATGGGTTGTTATGAGGAAGATGTAACAATTTTGCTTAAGTCAATCAAATTTCAGTGTTTCTGTCTCACTGGTAGACAAAAGTGAGTGTGTAAAAACCTACAGGCCATTATAACTCCATAGAAATTACTCCATTGCTGTATCCACAGCAGATAGGCTTGATTCTAACAAGCATTAATGTCTTCCAAAAGTCACAATAGCTTCAGACATGAAAATAAGTAGGTAAGAAATTTATAATAGTGCACCAAGTGAAAGAATGAGCTAAGCTGCCTTTTAGTTGCTCGAGTATCTTCAGTTACATAGTTAAAAGATGTATTATTAGAATTTAAAAAGTTTTAAGACTTGGAAAATGCACTGATGTCAAAGAGCAGTATTGATTCCAAGTAATAATCCATCACTCAGCACTAAGGCATATTTAGTTATAAGTAAGGGTTGTAGCTTGCAGGTCAAATTCCATTTGATCGTCTCTTCACTCCCTCTGTTTCTATGGAATTCTTTTGAGAAGCAGTATAGGGAAAAAAAGAAGGGAAAAACTTTCAATTAAGTTTCGATATTACATTTACTGAACCCTTACAAACTGAAGTCTGCAGAGGACATAGGTTGCCAATCCTGACAGAATTTTTAGTTTACTTGACAAAACTGCATCTGACCTTCTGTTGCAGTTCATCAGTTGTTTCCTTCAATGCCTCTTGCGCTTTCAAGAGTTGATTTTCTTTCTCTGAGATACTTGCTTTCAGCTCCACAATAGTCTCCTGATATTGTCCAAGAGAGTTATGAGCACATCTCAACTCTTCCTGCATCTCTGAATTCTTTGGACACAACACAGTTAAAGTACATTAAACCCTGAACAACACTTCCAAAATTTAAGACAGAAGTTTACTATGGCTATTATCCTAAAGGAATAGGACTATTTTTCTTACCATGCTAATTGTTTCCTGTATAGTTTCTCTTAGCTGGTCTCTCTCATTTTGGACATTCTCCAGTTGCATTTTAAGATTATCATCTCCTCTTTCTGTCAGAGCGCTCACTTCCTGACACTCATGCAATTTTGGAATAAAATCTGTTCTCCCCATTTTTTCAGATTCTCTTTGACATTCATTGGCATTCACTTCCTCCATTTCATGCAATTTCCTTTGTGCCTGGCTCAGCTCTTCTCTCAGAAGAAGTAATTCTTGCTCAATAGATTTTTCCTGAATCTGTGGTATCTATTTTATACAGAGATAGAAGTCAACACATTTGGGGAAGTAGCTTCATGAGAAACATATCTGACCTTTGACATGTTGATTATGTAAAACAAACAGAAACAATGTTTTAGAGATTTGTATTTTTTTCAGAATAAGATGCAACTGAACTCAATATGCAATTCAAGTTTCTTGAAATAAGAGACATACAAGGTAAAATTTGAAGTGGCGACTTCTGAAACAAGGTACCAGAAGCAGAATTTCATGGCCATAGTTTAAGCCAGGGGACGACCAAACCAAACCAAAAAACCCAACAACCACCCCCCCGCCCCAATCAAACTAGAGAGACCTTATCCATATTTCTAGCCTCAACAGTAGATAGTAATGGTGTCAAGACAATTATTACCTTGAAATTTGTCCCCTCTCCCCATAAATATTAAAATATATGCACACTTTACTTTTTTGGAAGTGTGTATACACACACACACACTTTGTATATATACATATAACCCATATGTGCAATCAGCATGTCCAATTACAGAAAATGTTGGCCGCAATGTCTCTTTAATTACCAGGAAAAAAGTCAGTTCTATCTATGCTTTGAAAAAGCACAGCCACGCTTTCCACATGAGCAATTTTTAGCTTCAACTACTTATAGAACCACACCTCTGTGCAGATCAACTCAGAACATCACCATCCTGTATCAAGTTAAAATTCTATTTACAGAAAAGTGTTTGTCATTCTACTACTAGTTGTGCATGTAGAACAATGGGGTGGAATATATTTCAAGTAAACAGTAGTAACCATGGTGTTTAATGGTCTGCAGTCAAGTAGCAGGACCCTTTTCTCCAGTTTGTTTTGCAAATTATTTTCACTCAAATGAAAGTTTAAATAAGCATCCTTTCCATTACAGCCTTAGCATAATTACCAAAGTTCCTTCCCCATACTCTTCTGTTTTCAAATGTAAACTGTTGAGCTTATCCTGCAATGAATTGTTCTCCTGGTTAAGGAAAAAGATTTGTTCCTTTTGCACCTGAAGCTGATCACTTTCTCTACAGTTATTATTTTCTGATTTTTCCTCAGCAAGCTGGTCTCTCTCTGACGTGATGATTTTTATTTCTTCCGTCATTTGAGATATCTATAAAAAAAAATGTATAAAGACAGTATTTCCATCAATTCAAAACCAAAATTAAATGCAAAAGTTTTGTTCACTCTGCTATAGTATTTTTAACATCAAACCACTGTAACCAAACACGAAAACCTCCAGAACTGAGTCTTTGGCCTTTGTCACCTGTTTTGTTTTAAATGCTAACCTTTTAGCAGTCTCTTCTGCAATACTGGCCAGATTTTTATCTGGAAAAAGTCTGAGAGGAAGACAACAAATAAACACCTGTTGGATTATTTTTAGGCATCTGTTCCAAAACATGCAAATGCTGAATTGACACCATTGACTGACTGGGTCTGGCAGCTCATGTACTTCAAGAAAAATCCTATCTCACATATTACAGATTCTCCCTTCAGAGAAACTGTGCCACTGAAGCAACTGTGTAAGATACAATATTCTCAGCGCCTTTCTTTGTCAGTTGTTGAACATACAGGCACAAAAACCAGTGGATCAGCCTTCTACTGTATGTTGGGCACTGAGCTGCCATTTACAACCATGTGTTACACTTCTCACTGGGACCAAGCGTTATGAACCATTAGACTCATTCCTACCTCTAAGTAACCTTTATCCCTTCTTTCATTTGCCATCTAATGCCACCACTCAAATTGACAACCATGGGGCACGCTAGTTAAAGATTTATTAGAGTGTACATTACAGCTTGAAGCTCTACAGAAATAGATCAGCAACTGGTAAAGACTTGGATCAGGCACTACTACTTTCTTGCCCACTTTCTACAAAAAGCTTAGAAGTTTTCCAAGGACAAGCAGAAAAGACTATATGCAGGATAACTAGGCTTGTTTTCACAGCATTGGAAGACACATTAAAAGCATTTTTATTTTGAATTATTACATAACATTTTACCCGTATTTCGAGTTCTTTAATGGTTTTCCCTAGTGCCTCTTCAACACACAGAATGTGAGATTCTTTTTCAGAAATATTTTCTTCCAACTTCTTGACAGTGTCCTGGGATTGCTTGAGAGAGCTCTGTGCATTTCTCAGTTCTTCATGTGCCAAAATGTTCTTCAGAATAAAAGAAAGAAAACCGATAAAAGAAAAATCGAGTATTTAATTAATAAGCACTCCTTGATTTAAAAAAAAAGCACCACACAAAAACCCACTCCCCTATGTATTTCAATATAGTTTATAAGTGTTCTTACACCCCTCCCCTTAACACATATGGTCCATTTCTATAAAGGCAGAATTCCTACCATTGAAACAGTGTCCTTTATATCCTCTTTGAGTTGGTCTGTCTCAGCTTGGAGAGACTCCTCTTTTTGCTTCAGGTAATCTCTTTCCTGGGTTAAAGTTTTTATTTCTTGCTGACATTCATTGAGCTGCTGAAGAACTGCCTGGATCTCTGAATCCTTGGCCTCCAGTCTCAACTCCATAATCTTTTCCTGCTCTTTTAATTGCTCCATTTCATGTAACTTTTGCTGAGTCTGAATAAAATCTTCTCTTACCTCAAGAAGTTGTTTATGCTCTGCTGTCTTTTCTTCCAGTTCTTTCATTTTGCTAGAGAGCTTTAGTTTGTAAAGGAAAAGGCCAGACACTTTC
Organism: Haliaeetus leucocephalus; assembly: GCF_000737465.1. Classification (NCBI taxonomy): domain Eukaryota; kingdom Metazoa; phylum Chordata; class Aves; order Accipitriformes; family Accipitridae; genus Haliaeetus; species Haliaeetus leucocephalus. The sequence continues at coordinate 13,183,189 of NW_010972576.1, forward strand.
ATTGTAATGCAAAACTGCATAATGTGTACATGTTCTCACAGAAATCTTATATTAGCTTAGAAAAGGTGAGAAATGCTAGCTTTCAACAAGAGAACAAGAAGTTCATCATTTTACTTTAAGTCACTGCTTATATTCTTGCCCACGTTATGTAAGCATTTGTTTACGGAACCTTCCTGTGGTTTCTCCTTAGCAACACATCTTACTAAAACGTAATACCATGCATAAAACTGTAGTCTACCTTAACTCCTAATTTGGCAATTCCTATCAAATTCATAGTGGGAATATGACAGCCACATCAGTGCCAAAAGCCTTGTCCAAAATATACATCTTTAGTTCTCTTTTCTTCTTAATTTTTTTTTTTCCTTTCTAGTTGCCAATTTATGCAGTACTGTTTGGTTTGAAAATCATCTGTTCTATACAGACTCCAGTTCCCAATGAGGAAACTTTGTTTCTATGACTTTAGATAGAGTAGATCATAGCAGCATATTTTAAAAAAATATTTGGATAATAAAGATATAACTTAAGAACAGGAAAAGAAGAATTAAAAGGTCAAGTACAGAAGGAGAACATACAACCCAGAGCAACATTATACATTTCTTTGCCTATGAAGAAAGAGACTGTTGAGCTGCATAATCCTGCAGCCTTGTACACCTGGCGCAGAACAAGTAACATCCACTCATGCTAGAGAAATTTCAATGACAGTGTTATTCAAGCCTTTTAGTCTACTTCTCAGAAAAAGGTAGGGGTTTTTTTTGTGTACTATAAATAAATTCCTCATGTCTTATTTATAAAAAGGATCAAGCTGACACTGACCTCTAATTTCACTTCATCCAAAGTTGTTTTAGACTCTCGTGCTTCTTTAGATAAAATATCTATTTGGAACTTCATTTGTTCATTGTTTTCCGATGCAGCTACATATTTTTGCTCTAGTTCTTCATGGAGCTGTTTAAGTGCTACATATTCCTGATCAGACTTTACATATTTAAGTTGTGCATCTGCTAGATTGTCTTTTGATTTTCCAATTTCTTCAGTCATATGTTTAAGTCTAATTTCATTATCAGCTACTTCAGAAAGCAGCTTTTCTCTTTCCAATTTTAATAAGCGTAGTTCCTCACATTTTTCAAGAATCTGCCAACAGAAAAGCAATATTAATAGCATTTTCTAAATCAGTATTTGTCATAGCTGCATAATAAAAACCAAGTTCATATGCAGATATAGGAAATAAAGTACAGAGAAATACACAGCATAGTACATTGGGTTTTGCTTTGTTTGGAGGGAGCCGTCTAGCAAACAATCCTTCAAAGGGAAGGAAGAGAGACAAGCCTTTCAAAACCTTGAAACCTCTTCCTCTAGTTCCTTAGATGGTCTTTAAATATTTCCTTTTTCCTATGTTTGAGCTAGGACTGGACTGATACTCCTAGCTGTAACTCCTAAACAGAATATTTAGATGTATCAATAGTTCCTTCATGATACAGAGTTTATAAAATTGTTAACATCTAATTAAGTTTTGTTTATTACTGGAAATAGACCACTGGAAGGGTTTGGAACTTTTTGAAAAGCATTCATGAGTTTGTAAGATTATTTGCCCTGGATAATTTTCACTGCACATGCTTAGTAGCATGTATTTAAGGATGAAGAAACCTAGAAAGTGTTTGCAAACAAACCCTTTAAGACACATTTATAGCAACCTTAGTCTACTAAGCCCTAACCTGCCAGGAAACAGAAAAGTTTCCTTACAAGTTTTCCAGAATTTGCAAGTTAAATCTCACTTCTCAAGCAGCATTTCTGCTAAGAGGTCTTGAAATTTTCTCTTTGGCCAATTAGACAAAAATTCAGTTTTAGAACAGTAAACCAGGATCAAACACCATTACACATACACACAGAGTTATCAATAGTGACCATGGCAAATAGACAGGCAAACGTTGGACCAGAAATTCCCGATTAATTGTAGTAGACTTTGTGATTAAATATGTGATCTTAAATTTACTCCTAGGTGCAAATATTAAAAACCTGAGGAACAATAATTCAGTGAACTTAGTTGTAAAATCTTAGGTCATTTGATTCAAGATAACCTTTGGCTTTAAAACTTCGTATCCAATAGGCCTCCATTAATACATTACCAGTCAAGCACGATATAAAAACAAGGAAGCAGTTAGATTTTTTTTTTGTGTTTACCTCTTTCTGCTGTATCTCAACAGTATTTGGTAGAGACTGAAATTCTGATAGCTCATTTACTTGTTTTTGTAGAAGTGCATTCTCTTTCAATGCTTTTTCTAGTTCTCCTTTGAAGTCAGCTGCCTTTTTTTCCAGCTCCGCAAGAGAGAGCAGATCTAGAAAATTAACAAGTTTAGATTAATAAGACAGTGTGAGAAAAAAGCATGTTTTAAATTAAGCAGAATATTTATAACGTATTCTGGATGTCATATCAGTATAATTCTAGAAAAGTATATTTTACAGTGACCAACAATTAAAAGATGAAACTAGTGGTCTGAATTTGGTCATCATTTGTTAGGTTGACATCTAGTTTATTTTAGATTCTCCCTGACAGCCTTCATTAACTTGACTGTCTTTGTGTGAAATAGAAAACATTCTGTAAGCTGCAGTTTTCCAAATGCTTCAAGAAAGTGCTAAAGCAGTTACTATGTGCCAGCAGCACCAGAGAGTCTAATATTTTATGTTGAAAGAAGGTCCAAGTATTCAAGAAAACAAGAGCTAAAGTCTTCCCTATCCCCCATCTTGTTTTAACCCCAGCCAGCAACTAAGCATCACACAGCTGCTCACTCACTTACCCCCCTCCCAGTGGGAAGGGGGAGAGAATCAGGAAAAGTAAAACTCGTGGGTTTAGATAAGAATGGTTTAATAGAACAGAAAGGAAGAAACTAATAATGATAATGATAACAATAATAAAATGACAATAGTAATAATAAAAGGATTGGAATATACAAATGATGCACAATGCAATTCGTCACCACCTGCTGATCAACGCCCAGTTAGTCCCTGAGCCATGATCCCTCAGCCCCACTCCCCCCAGTTTCTATAATGGGCATGACATCACATGGTATAGAACAGCCCTTTGGCCAGTTCGGGTCAGCTGCCCTGGCTGTGTCCCCTCCCAACTTCTTGTGCCCCTCCAGCCTTCTTGCTGGCTGGGCATGAGAAGCTGAAAAATCTTTGACTTTAGACTAAACATTACTTAGCAACAACTGAAAACATCAGTGTGTTATCAACATTCTTCTCATACTGAACCCAAAACACAGCACTATACCAGCTACTAGGAAGACAATTAACTCTATTGCAGCTGAAACCAGGACACCCCCCCACCATTATGGGGAAAAGAGAGGAGAGAAGGAGGGGAATAAAGAACCATCTGAAACAATACCTTTTGGAACTTTACCCTCCATCAGTGAAGTTAGCCTTGTGTTTTCTTGAAATGCAGACTGCAACTCTTTCTGCAAGTCAGCTTGCATTTTTTTGTAACTGGCTTTTCCTGCTTCTATTTGGCTTTGGTAGAATTGAACATCCTTTTGCATTTGCTTGTAATTATTTAAGAGTTCATTCTTCAGGAAAACAAAACATGAAATTCACACACAAAATAAAAGTCTACTTGCTTAACATTTAAATATTCCATCTGCCACATTTCCTGTCATCACTCTGAACAAACAACTTTGGCCTTGATAAATAGGGCAGAAAAAGACACAATTTAACAACTACATTCCTGTCGGAGTCCTACAATAAAACATACCTTATCTCAGAGGTCAGGGCCATAACTGCTTCTACTATTTTGTCTTTACTCCTTCAATGCTCAAAGTAAGCTCCATCCCACTTGTCTGAGTTCACATCTCTTATTCTCTTCTGTTCTCTGATAAAATTAGGTTTGGAGTCTTATGTCCTAGTAACTCCCTAAAGACTGTTCATCTGCTCACTCTCTCTACTGGTAAACCTAAAGCTAACCATGCACTCCTGTAGAAGAATCATAGAATCATTTAGGTTGGAAAAGACCTTCAAGATCATCAAGTCCAACCATTAAGCATGCCAACTAAACCATGTCCTGAAGCACCCTGTCCACTCGCTTTTTGAATATCTCCAGGGATGGTGACTCAACCACTTCCCTGGGCAGCCTATTCCAATGTTTGACAACTCTCTGAGTAAAAAAAAAATTTTCCTAATATCTAACCTAAATCTCCCTTGCCTCAACTTGAGGCCATTTCCTCTTGTGAAAAAGCCTCTATTTTCTTTTTATCTTTCTCCTGAAGACCCATTTTCCATTAATTCCATAATAAAAACATTATTTGGAGCACAAGTCATTAGCTTTCTCCAAACACTGTAGCACATCTTCGTCTTTATCGATTGCCTCCTTCACTAGTGTGGGAGCAGATAGGCCCTGAACAGCATTTTGTACAGCTGTAAATGCAGTTTAACAAGTACTTGCCATCTCCTCCTTAAGCTCCAGATTTTCAGTTCTGAGAAAAGCAGATTCTTTTTTGGCATCCAAGGCTATGGTTTCACTATCCAAGAGGGATTTACTCAGCTGCTGAATTTCCTCTATTAGCTTATCAGAATCTCCCTGAAAAAGACAAATAAATACTCAAATAAATCAAAAAATATGTAGACATACTAAAGCAAATGTGTTCATTATAACGTGGTTAAAATGTAAATACAGGCTCAGAAAACTTGGTAAGCTTACTCCGAAAAGAACAGTAGCAGGCACGTTTGAGAGATGGGATAAAGAGCAGCATTTCCTATAGTTTTACTTTACCAGAGTACTGCTGTATGATCATGTAGTAATTAGCATTTTAAGTTTTGTAAAAAAATTTTCCTAACGTCTGTAAGGAAGCAGATTTCAATTATACCAAAGTTATATCTAAATTTAACCCACCTCCAACAAAAGCAAAACTATCTCTCAACCCAGCAGAAAACTCAAATTTACCACTGAAAAAGACGTGTCTTTTTTTTCTGCTCCTGCTTTCTGTAACTCTTCCACACGATTCTGTAGTATCTTTATTTTGTTCTCTTTCTCTTTCAGCTGCTCCAATTTGGAGTTTATTTCTGCCTAAAAGTTGGAGAAAAAAAAGATAAGGAAGATTCTAGTGCCCAGTTTGGTTTTTCCAAGTAAGAATTTAACAAAAACCTGTTTTGTACGTAGTAAGCATTCATGGGTTTTAGACGTATCCTCACAGCTGGTAAGACTAACCGGAGCCCAATGATGTCTAGGTTGTCCTCAGCAGATGCAGTATTTCAAGATAGACAAACCAAGCACATTTCATACAAGTCTTATTGCACGTAAATTAACGGACAGGCTCACCTCAAGTTCCTCATTGTACACTTCAGCATTTGAAACTAGATTCTTTAAGTTGGTAATTTCATGCATTAGTTGTATCTGTGGAGCAAATTGAAGCATAATTGCAGAGGATGTTAGAAAGCACCCACGCCAGTAGTTTTAGTTGCCAACACCATGAAAATAAGCAAGGTCGATCTTGTGTTTTCTTTTCTATTAGTGGGCAAACCATATAAAAACAAGCATATCTATTTAAACAGCTACAAAACAAGTTGCTACATATTCTTTCAAATGGATAGATAGGATGCAAAGCTGTTTTATCTTCCCAGTCATTAGACAGGATTCAAGTACAATTTAATCTGCAACAGCTTGAGAAGCAAGAGCAACGTGATCGAAGTAATTAATGCAGGAATTGTACAGATACAACACTTCAAATTCTAGTCACGTTAAGCACCTTTTTATGACACAGTGCAGATATTTATGATTAAATCTATTCACTAGCAAGAATGAGAAGGTGCCAAAATTGAGGTAAAGCAAGCCATGAACACATTCAGTGGCATCCTCTGAAAGGAGGCACAAGTAGAAGAGTAGATAGAAAAGCATTTCTAAAATTGAAGAAATCTTTTCTTTCGGTCTTTGTTAGAAAAAGCTTTACAGTAAGCACTCATCTACAAGTACTTCTGTAGAGTCACAAGTGTACGTAAGGAGAAAATCCAATCTGTAGTTTTTAAGATCAGTGAAAAGCTTTAAAACAAGCACTGTCCTATGAGTATTTCTATATAGTTAGAAGTATAGTGAGACAAAAACCCAACCTGTAATCTTAAAATCAGAGTATGGTTGTAGAAGATATGGTACAATACTACTGTCAGAAGTCATTTAATGTCATTCAGAATAACAGAGTTTACCTGTGTATATATATCTGTGGTGATTTAAATTGATGTATTTCAACTAATGTATTTAGTGGAGTATGTGACCTTTCAGTGTTGCTATCATTAACCTGCTACATTGGTATCAGCAAATGCTTACATTTTATGGACTGTCTTCAGATGCATATCTGAAAACACGAATCATTCAAAAAGCAATTCTTGTAATAGAAGCTACTTTAGAACATTGCATCTGTTATTAGATACGCAAAAGCTTTGCAGGGAAAATTAGCTGAGGATTTGTTAAATGTTGGCTGATAAGGAAGATAGCAAAATTTGTCTAGCATACAAAAGGTCTTCTAAAAAGAATCTTAAATACAAGCTAAATCCTAATCTATTATGGATCCATTTTGTTTAAGGCCTATAAATCTTTGTAGGGAACACAATGGAAATGAGAGGTTATCTTGTTAAATTGTAACCTGAAACAACAATGCAAAAGGATGTATCTTCAGCTTCAACCTTAGTTTCATGGTCAGAAGATATTAAACAGACTAGCATGTACGAGTAACCTGCAGAGAAGGCATCAGGAAAGAAATGGAATAATACATCCACGTCTCAATACCTCAAGTTGTTGGTTTTGGGGTTTTGTTTAGGGGTTTTTTTTGTTGGTTGTTTTTTGCACCGTGACTTATTTCACAGTTTAGCCCTTGGGCAGCTAGAACCTAATACAAATAAAACATATTTTGGGTTACAGAATCAGAGCATAAAATGTTTGGAAAAACAAGGTATATCTCCACTAACAGAACAAGGAGATGAAGAGAACTGAAAGTCAGCATTTCCTATATCATAGGTTATCCAGTAGGTAGGTTTACCTTTTCTGACTTCCAGGCACAAAATATGTTTCAGTTTTCCACAGACATTACTATTCACACTATTAATTTTAAATATTTTATTACTAAGTTAAATAATACAGTAAAAGTTAATGCTCACATAGTTCAATAGATTACCAAAAGCCAGAGCTATCTTGGATTATAAACCAAGATGTTTTGCACAAGAAATATGTGAAATATGGTTTAGCAACCATACTTTAACTTTAAAACAGTTCTAAAATATATTTATGCAGCAAAAACAACAGTTTCTTGCAGAAATCTACAGTGAAATTCAGATCATGAATATATAAAAATAATATATGGATACATATATACACACATAAATATATGCTTAACCAGACTTCAGTATGTGATTCTCCCAAAATTTAAGTCTGAATTTTACACTCTGAGTAAGTGCAGTTTAAATCCTGGGTTCATTCATTCTGTTGCTGAATGTAGCTTGTAACACCACCTGTTTGTGAATCGACATCCAAGTATATGTACCCTGAATAAACTCTAGAAAACATATGAGAATAGAGAATTCTTATCTCTCTGTATTTATTGCAATGCACTTTACCTCATGATCTTTTTGTGTTTGTTTTTCCAGTGCCTCAAATTCATCCATTTCTATTTTTTCCTTCAGTTTCTCTTTCATTTCATTTATTTCTGATTTCAACTGCTCATTTTCCAATACTAGGCTATTAAAGTTAGCTTGCAGGACGTTGATCTCATTTACAGCAATATCCTGAAGAAGCAGCACAAGAAACTTTAGAAGTTGTTGTTGGAATGTCAGTCTTATTTCTGGAAAATACAGAACAGACTTACCTTTTCTAGCGCTAATGCTTCACAGAGTTGCACAGATTCTTCAAAGTCTCTCTGAGTCTAGAAAAAAAGAATCACTTTCGGTTAACTGATCTACAAGATCAAGCAAGTTTAGTATTATATTCCTTGTGGCTTGTCTTTTCATGGCTAGTCCTGTTTAAATACCAATGCTTACTGGATCATTTGCCACAAAACCATAGAATCATAGAACCATCCTACACCTTCACAGAGATTACCAAGAGACAGACTTTCTAACCATTTATAATAATTCTTCAGACATATAGAAGAATATTGCTGTTCTACAGAAGAGTAAGGCAGATCTTACTGAGAAGCATGTAACACACATGCACTGTAATAGACAACTGAAATAGATCGTGACATTACCCAATTCATGTTAGGTCCAGCAGTCCATTCTACATCTGAAATCTGATCAGGAACCATCAGAGATTGGTTGTCATGTTCAGAATTCTCTAACATAGCTGAAAAGAAAGATCTATTAAAAAATACAGAGTAGCAGTAGATTTTAAACTGAAGATTAAGAATTATTTTATCAAAGAATTTTATCACATTGGAAGCAATCATTCAATGGCAAAGCAGCAGCACACTAAGTAGGACTTCTGAATCTCATCATTTTCTCTTATGAAAGGGAACAACACTGAAATCCAGTCCCAACACTTATGCTGACCACCTTACCACAAGTTAATGAATACTAAACCAAATCCAGAATATATACCTAACTACAGACTAAGAAAAGTGTTTAAGTGTCAAGGAAAGAACCACAACAGTATCCTGCAAGATTTAAAGAAAAAAGCACCACTCCCCCCCACATACAGAAAAAACCCCCATGACAATCCACACACAAGCAAAAAATCTTGGCAGAAGGATAGGTAATAAGGCTGTAAGAAGATGCAATTCAGCAACACTACTATCCAGTTATGCTCGTCTTCAGTTCAACTTTCTTTGTCCCTTAGCTCCTCTAATAAGTCCTTGAATTTCTCTATATTTCAGTCTGATCTTTGAGTAATGACTTCTCTATTCTTGTTGAGGATTTTGAAATTTCACCAGCCCCCACTTTTTTTTTCCTATCCTTTTTTGGGGGAGAACACAGTTTGGATAGGTAGTCTGTGATAAAGAATAACTTTGGCTACTTTTACAAAAATAAATGGGGGGTTGGGGTAGGCTGCATGGCAGAAGTATTTGTAGACCCTGCCTTTCACCTCACAGCTCTTACCTTTGGTTTTAACAAATTAAAAGTTCAATATCCAGAAGGGTGTGTGTGGGGAAGTAATTTCCTTGGAAGGTGCGTACAAGGACATTTAGTTTTGGTTGGGGTTTTCTGTTGTTTTGGTTTTCGGGGTGGGGTGTGGTTTTTTGAGGCTTTTTTTTTTTTTTGCCCTTTTTTTGTTTGTTTGTTTTGTTTTTTTTTTTTTAATTTGTGCTATCCAGAGAGTCAGCTTGCTCCCTATGGGAAACTAAGTAATGCTTGCAGTTACCCAACGGGAATTTGCTATACATTATTTCACCTGGGATAGTAAGACTCACGCTCCCACTTTTTATTTAAAATGAACCTTATTTCCAAGCACAAGAACTACCAGTATTATTGTGCTAAAACCACTTCCCTTCCAGGCAGCATCCTTTGCTGGCAGACAAAGGTAATTTCCTTATGGGCTACAGGTAACTCTTTCAAAATTGGGTTCATGGAACATAATATGAGTAGTATAGTGACAACTAAATGTAGTTTTCATATTAGCAAATTAATTTGCTTTATAACTTAGATTTATTAAAAAGGAATTATTTCTCATTTCAAAGCTGCTTTGCAGAGTTTCCTTATTTTTTTCCTGAAGATACTTACAATCCTCCATGTCTGGTAGTGCCGACAGAGACATTTTCATTTTTTTTGTTTCAGCCAGCCTTGGTTTTTCAAAGTCTTCAAAATAGCTCACATTCGCCTGGTTTATTTTACCAGGAGCCCAAGTAACTCTTCTTCTTCTCTTGGTCTTTAAAAAAGTATTTACAGAAAAAGTGATACAATCAAAGCACTAAGTAGAGAGTAGATGTCGCATTAGACTAGTTCTATAATAGTACCAGCAGCTAACTAGACAGTTGTTTGCAGTTTCTTCAAAATGAAGCCACAGCATAACAGTTTGAAACCAAAAGTCTCTGCAGTCTGTTCACTGCAAGGCAACATTGAATTGATACTCACTCAGAAGTTATTTTAAAAGTTACTCCTTTAAAAATAAAAATGATGCAAAAATTGCCTATCAGACTTATTCGCCATTGTCAATATAACGCTATGCATTTAACATCTTTTGCAAAGTATTTTAGAGTTAACAAATAAGATCTAGAACAAGTGCTTACTTTAGCATTCTGTTTTGAGGAAAAGGAGGCAGAAGTCACCAGCATCTCAGTTAAGTTTCGTATCCTGTCTTCCTGTACTTTTTGAAGAGAATTTTTTTCTTCCAACAGCTGGGCCAGTTGGTCTTTCTCCATTGCGTGAATTTGAGTCTTTGAAGACACCTTGCATAAAAAGAATATTAACCGAACTGACATCTTAAGAGCACAAACTACTCCTACAGAAGATACACAATTACCAATACTTAAAAACTACACACATTCTTTTAAGCCTGGAAGAGCTGTCTTTAATCTTTAACAATGAAACTGACAATTTAGTCTACAATTTACCTGTAGACTTAGTATTTAAAGGGGTCAAAACAATATAGCCTCAGATTTTTCTAGACAAAGCATTATTTCAAGTGTAACATAGTTTAAGATGACCTTCCCACGGTGCCAGAAGCCTTGTGGTCTTTTAAAGTTTGAAATACTGAAAATTTGTTCTGGTGTAAAGCAACTGCATTACAGTAGCTAGTTTTTTGACAACTTTATAAGCTTACAATACTTTAGAGTAATTCTAAGTTCACATTGGATTTTCCAACAAACTCTTCTGTACTTTCTTCACTATCTCAGAAGATAGCAAGCAAACATACTTCTAGGCGCAAGTTTATACTGCAAATTAATTACCTTAAAAAATAAGGTCAGTTATTTTGCCTTAAACTTTTCCTATGACTTTTTTATTAAAAAAGAAAAAAGCACATTTTGATGATTTAATTCACCAAAACAGTATGTTCAGAATTGTGATTTTCTTGTGCTTTATTTTTTATATGATCTATGCTCTAACAAGTCTTGCAAGATTGCTCCTCAACTCCATAGATTTTTGGAGAAAGATGAACACATGAAAGACTACACTGGTGGGAAGTTGCTATTGTTCGTTTTCTAAATGTATCTTCTGCCTATACATGACATAACTTTTGCCAGTGATCTTACGCAGTTGCAACTTCTTGCAACTCAAACTGAAGTTAATCATCAGTAAGGGGGAAAAATATGAATTAAGTTGGAATCTCTAACTGACATTCAATAAATTCTTATATTGCAATTAATTATTCCTTTTGATATGTGGCAATGTTAAAGTGGGCTGTAAGGCATGACAAATTTCTATTTCTTAAATATGTTAACCTACAGAAAGCAAGCAATTCAGTTACTTGATCTTATTCAGTATTAGCTTTCACACAGATACATTGACTACCACCAGTTGTTCTAAACTTCACATCATGTTTTCAATTTCTATTCTCTCAATAGAAATGACAGATATAACTTTAAACAGTTTACCTACCCCTCCAAATTTAACTGATTTTGGTTTAAAAAAGAATGTTTCCAAATAGCTATCAGTACTAAGGATAGATGAATTTTAATAAGTTTCTTACATACTTCCTCCAGCTGCTTTTTCAAATCCAGAATTTCTTTGCGATATCTCTTCAGGAGGGCATCATCATCAAGTACTTCATTGACTTTCGGAGTATTCTTCATTCTTTTGGCTGTATTGGCAAACTGGAAGAATATTCTCTCATGGGCAATAGTTAGAGAACAAATATATCAAAAGACTTATTCTGTCTCATTATTTCCCAACAGAATTAAAGGGACAGTTTATTAGATAAAGAACAACATATAATAAAGGACACCAATATTTACATTTTCTTGTTTTTCATGTATTCTAACCTTTGAAAAGGTAAGTTTTCTTTGCTTGATATCAATACCTAAAAAGTAAAGCCTAACATTTAAGCAAAAATATACCAACTTATTTTTTATTTAATAAAAAGCACAAGAGACTACCAAAAAGGAAGACAATCCTACCTAAAGAATACAGTTCATAAATAGTTCAATTACCCTCCTTTCCTGCAGGACCTAACATCTTGTGTTAGCAAAGACTTGTAGTTCTGTGTTTGGAAAAGGCAAATGAGAAAACAGAGGTTATCACCTGCCTGCAAGGTGACAGAAGGAGCTTTGTTCCAACTGCCAGAAAGCTCTAGTTAGACAACCTAGTACAAGATGATGACTGGGAAAAGATGCTGTGTACAAAACAAATATTTCAAGTTGCAAGTCCACAGAGGACCTTTAGAAGATTCAAATGACTGCAGATCCAGCAGATTACAGTTTCCACCCCTCCAATCTACAATGAAGCCCTGAGTCAGAATAATGCTTAAAAACAGGCAAGTTTTACCTGAAGAGTACTGAGCGTTTCATCAAAAGAAACAGGAGTAATTGTACAAATAATAACCGTCTTAGCATTTCCTCCAAGGGAGTTCTGCAGAATTCGAGTCAGCTTGCTGTCTCTGTAATTTATGAAGCTGATGAAAAAGAGGGAAGGAAAAAAATTAAGAAAAAAATTCATATTTTTGATTCAAAAACATGCAGGAAATATCTTTTCTAGAGGTAATAGGTTATTTGAAATAGTTACCCACATAAAATAGGATTATATATAAAGGATTATAATTTCTTAGTTTATTAGTGACTTATCTTAAAATAGGTATACAAACACAAGTGCTTACCCAGAAGGGTCATCACAAAGTTTTTTGATAACTTGACCCAGAATGAACAAACTCCGGTTTATATTGCAGCCTTCTTTCAGTCGGACACCTAGGTATCACACAGTAATTTTTTTTAATTTATTTATTAATTTAAAACAACATTAAGATACATTTTCAACCTGTCAAGCTTTTGTGCTATGTTATGCTCAGAGAGATTATTCAAGAGTTAGATCTCAAGTGCCACAGTGCACTATGACCCATCAGCAACCAGTATTGAATCCTTTATAATAGCTGAAATGCATCAAAATAAGATAGGAATCTATCACAAATAAACATTAATAAGCTTTACATAGTAAGCAGCTGGGGCCATAAGAACTTTAATTTTACTTCCTATTTAAATTTTGTAAATGCCCATATTTACATGTCTAAGTATAACAAACCAGCCTTAGATACAACTTTTGGATTAGTTATTCCTTGTAAAAGAGAATATTAACTTGTGTTCCCCTCAGATTACTTTTTTATGATAAAGGCATTTTTGCGCAGCTTCATGCTGTCATTGTTAACAATCAAGCTTCCTCTTAATTAAAGAGTGAGCCATCTATTCAGTCTTTACCTTTACATAGAAGTCCCTACAAGCTTCTAATGATTTCTTTACTACAGGTGAATCTTTACTGATTCATCTCCATTCTATTAGTTCAGTGCATGACTGTTGCTGGACCTGTTGTTCTAGAAGAGTCATATTACTACCTAATTGTTTGCACTTCACAGCATTTTCAGTATTTTCCTGAGTAGATCCTACCTTACCAAGGGGAAAAGGGACTATTTGTAAACAATAAGTAGCACAATAACACATAGATCAAATAATTTCCTTTCTACCACAGCCTCCTATAAGAGTTTATTAACTCTTATAAGAGGTGGTCATCAGGAGAGCACCATTTAACACTTACCTTCAGATCCTGTTTGACTAGCTCTTTCACTGCCTGCCAGATCTACCAAGTTCTGCAAATCATTAAGTATTTCACAGGTTAGTTCTGAGGCAATTCAGTTTTAGATCCTCTTAATTCTAAATCTCTGCTAAGAATTTCATAAGATTCATATACTTAGAAAAAAGCAAGAAGATTGTCATTATTGGAAGTAATCCATAGCTACTACACACATACCAACCAACTCTTTCAAGGTACATAAGGACATGGAATAAGTTTGTATGAACTCTATCATACCACCCTGAATGGTATTTCAAACTTAGAGTGCAATTCCTCCTACCCTCACTAACAAAAAGATAAAATGTAGTTTCTCAATACAGAAGTGTTAACTACAGATTCAAGCTTAGGAAGCTTTGTGGAATCACAGATCATCTGGTTCAATCTTTCATAGGAAAGAGAGCTTGGATGAGTTATCTAGCACCCTGTCCTGAACTGGCTGTATGTGTCTCCTTGCCTGTCATTGTGGGGATAAGGAAAGGAAGAAATTAAATACCAGAGGAAAAGCCTCTGTCATGGTTTAACCCCAGCCAGCAACTAAGCACCATGCAGCCGCTCACTCACTTCCCCCCCCACCCAGTGGAACGGGGAAGAGAATCAGGAAAAAAAAAAGTAAAACTTGTGGATTGAGATAAGAACAGTTTAATAGCACAGAAAGGAAGAAACTAATAATGATAGTAATAACAATAATAAAATGACAACAGTAATAATAAAAGGATTGGAAAACACAAGTGATGCACAGTGTAATTGCTCACCACTCACCGACCAACACCCAGTTAGTTCCCGAGCAGTGATCCCCTCCCCCAGGCCAACTCCCCCCAGTTTACATATGAGATGTGATGTCACATGGTATGGAATACCCAGTTGGCCAGTTTGGGTCAGCTGCCCTGGCTGTGTCCCCTCCCAACTTCTTGTGCCCCTCCAGCCTTCTGGCTGGCTGGGCACGAGAAGCTGAAAAATCCTTGACTTTAGACTAAACTCTACTTAGCAACAACTGAAAACATCAGTGTGTTATCAACATTCTTCTCACACTGAACCCAAAACACAGCACTATACCAGCTACTAGAAAGAAAATTAATTCTATCCCAGCTGAAACCAGGACAGCCTCACTCTGAATCTGGTTCAAAGTCAACTAGAACTTTATAGCATCCCATAATGATTTGCCTAAGCAAGCAGCCCTCACTTTTATTGGTTTCTGTTTCAGAAGGGTAAAATCCTGTACTAACTCCACCAAGCAGCAACAGACCAAAAAGGCCAAAAAACCCTCTCTCCCCCCGCAGTTAGTAGAGGTTACTATAGTCAGTTGGAACAGAGACAGGCTAGAAGGTGGGGGGTGGTGTAAGAAGAGTAGGTCCCATAAGTTATGGTGAGGAAAAAAAGTAGGCAGCAGTTTGCTCAGATACTGCATAAGCAGTGTTTACATTCAGATCCCAGAGCTTTTTCACATGAAGCCAGAACAGAAAGCTATTTCCACTACACATGTGATTGACCTAATACTATTCCCCATTCTGAGTAAGAGTGCTCATGCAGATTTTGAGCAAGCTTGAATGCTTTCATATTGATTTCATTCCTCTGGTTGATTTGGATTCTCTTCTGCGAATCAAGGAAAGGCTGTATAAAGGCTTCAGAAACCAAAACAATCCCCTAGAGATCAGCAGTGTATTCCCTGCAGCTTAGGACATTTCATATACTAGTAATCCACCAGAGATGCTAAGTGGGGTTACTTTTGAAAAAATTAATCTTCTGACCATTGTAACTGTAGGCCACACATTCTTTTAACAACTAAATTTGAGGAGAAGAGAAGCCTTAAGGTTACCCACTTTACAAGTTACTTCACTGGGCTTGTCAGTCGTCAAGAACAACTGTAGGGGAAGCTGTGTTTAAGAAAATGCAAGAGCACTCCAACAACAGCCCCTTATGCTCCTGGGAAAGGCATAACACTTCCCAGTCCAGCCTGAATCGTCTAGGAACTATTCCCATGTTGGAATTCCCTTTGGTGAGAAGATACATATATAGATAGATATCTCCTCTAGATAACACCCCAGGAGTCTCCCTCTATACAGATGATCCGAAACATGATTTTTGCTCAAGAAATGCGTGCTAGAAGTTAACAACAAAGCATGCTTGTAATGTCATTTTAAAGTAACATGATTCTCTCAAACAAACAGTAACAGTAAATTCTCTACATAAATGCCTATTTAATAGCTTCTTGGAGTACAGCTTACCAAGTGGGATACCATCACAGCTCCATCACAGTTTGCATTTGCAGGGTCACTTCGTTCTCTGCTTTCAATTATCTAGAAGAAGAGGGTGCAATAATGTTTTTGTCACTTTGAAAGTAATAAAACCCCTCCTAATAGTGAAACAGTTTTTACCATTCTGAAGATAGTGTGAGAACGGCTGCTGTGTTCATTCATTTTTGTTTCTCCATAATGGCGATTTTCTGTCAAAAAGCAATATTAGAATACTTCTGCTTATATTCTGATAAACTGGAGACAACAGACAAAAAGCACAATTTTAAAAACTATCTGAAAACCACTGATTTCTGAATATAATCTCAAAGAGATACCCCATGATTCTAGATATACCCGATTCATCAATGCTTTTCTAAGATATCAGCTGACATTGGCTAAACAACTTACTTTCTCCTTTTCTGATCCATTCCATAACTTGTTCTGGGGCAACCACCACCTCTTCAATCAGATCTTCTACATATGTGTTCCTCTTAAGAGCAAAAACAGTAGTAAATTTTACTGAACTCTAAAACTCACTTCAATACATTAAGTTAACATTAGCAGCAATTATTATGGTATTTATTCCATTCTGCTTCCTTCTTAAAAGGAAGCAACATCAGTTGAATGTCTTTTTACTCTGAACACAAGGGACAGGGAAAGTTTAGACCTTTATCAGAACTGTAGCCTAAAGGCACAAGAATCAAACAACAGAGATCTAGAAAGTTTCCTAAAAATAAAACTGGTAAGGGAAATATCCTGGACAAATTCTGAGGGAATCCAGGAGTATTTTTCTCAGTAAATGTTATAAGACCATAATCGTACAACTGATAAATCTCCCTTCTTCCCAAGTTCCAAAAGCATTGATCATTTAGGGCATCGAAAGAAAAAAACCAAAACAAAACACCACAAACCACCAGTTTTTATTATTTGCTACAAAACTTTATATAAAGAAATTGAAGATGGCATTAATACAGATTTATTTTTCCCTACTGATTATCTCACTGAATAGGTCTAGTCTGATGGTTGTTCTATGTTCAGAGTAGAAGTGTATCTATTTTGTAGATGATATGAAGATGGTATTAAAGTAACTCTGTATATCTGTTGAAGACTTCTAACACATTGAGCTAGAGGCTTAATATCGTGTTTGTAGAAGTTTTATTAGCTAGACAACTCCCAGGTATTCGCTGCCAAAGTTAAATAAAATATACTGTCCTGGAAAACTTAAGGGATTAAGTCTACTTTTACAAACATTTGTAGAGATAAACCAGCAACAGCAAACCCAGCTTCACTGTTGTTATTCTACTGCAAGTGTCCTTGCGCTAATTCTGAAGATAATTACACAATTTGACACAGAAAAGTTTTCAACTAGATGCCTCTGAAAGCTTTTTTTTTTTTAAAAAACTACTTTTACTCCAAGCAGATACAATACTTACACTACATAACATCCACTTACATTAACATCCTCACGAATTCCCAGAGGCTTCTTTTTCCTGATATCACAAAGCAAATCTGTAATGGTTTCATTGTAGATTTCCATGTAAGAAACTCTTAGCAAGAATTCTCTATCTGGAATCTATTGTTTAAAGAGAAAAAAAAAAAAGAAAAAAAGAAAAAAATAACAGACTAGCCAACAAACACCTTTTAATGCAAGTATTCTCAAAGGTACGTGTTTGGATATCATTCCACAGATTTACTTTCCTCTCATCCTCTTTGCACATTAGCATCTACCAATATAGAATCATTTTTCTTCTGTCCCACCTCTTTCCAGATGCATTAATGGTATATCACTTTCAGTGGGTTATAAAAGTAAGATAACTACCCGATGGAAGCATGACAATAGTTCTCCCACTTAAATGCCATTTCTGTATCTAATTTCCTCCTGCTTAGGCTCTTTCCTCTCTGTATACCTAGTCTTCTCTCTCTGCTTGATTAGACTTACTTTGCTGCTGCTGCTTCTTCTCCTGCCTCCCTGGTAGAGAATACTAGCGTGAGGAAAGGCTGCAGATGGACTCAAGGACTACAGTACCATGGAAAGCTTTCTTGGCTTTAGTTACTTTTACAGACCCCCTAAGGTACTCTGTACCTCCTCAAAGAAGCAGTGACCATTTCACATAACTGATAACAATTACCTGAAGTCCTCAAGGCAGAAGCAAGTGCTCTGCCGATGACGTTTTGGAAATCACTGTTTTAACTTACACCTTCTCCTTACTTCCTATTAGCATTTAGCAATTAGCCTATGACTCTTCTGAAAGCCTGAAATAAGTAAATTTAGTGTCATATTCTTCCCCCTAAAAAATTCTTTAATACTGTCGATTTTTTAGCATTTTAAAATAGCAGAATAAACACAAAGCTTCACATTACCTTATCTACCACATTAATGAGTGAGCATCCATTTATACTTGTAATCAAGGTTTAGGATATTCGCAAGTTTAACAACCCCCCTCAGTTTTGTTCTGATTTGATTCTGACTAATAGAAACCCATTATCTTTTTTTTTTTTTAAACCACTCATCTTTGCAAGGCTACCAAAGCAACTGCAATGTATGGTCCAATATAAGTTCATTTCCTTCATAAGCTCCTTAATACTAAAATTAACTTTTATGTAATAATCACAAATATTACTAGTCCTTCCAGTCACTTCAATTTAATGGAATTGCTCACCTCACAAATAAGTTTGAAAACATGTTGAATTGCCTTAGGGATAATGCCCACAGAATCTTCATTTCCCATCATTGTGTATGTCTTCCCTGAAGCAGTCTGTCCGTAAGCAAAAATTGTGCCTAGAAAGATGGTTAAATTTTACTAATTACTTATGAAATACATTACAAACAGGATTTAAACACAGTTTTAAAACTTACCATTATAACCTTGCACAGCTGACTGTATAATTGGAACAGCTACACCTTCATATAATTGCTGAGTGTTGTCACTTGAGTGAAAGACACGATCTTAAAAAAAAATACATTAAAATAAAGCACGTGAATCCATTGTATTGCAAGTCAAAACCAAGCTGTCATGTTACTTGGTATTGCTGACTTCAAATCCAATAAATGGGCATCAGATGGTTTGTAGGATAATTCAAGCATAAAATGTAATTCTGACACTAACTTTTTTTTTTTAAAGAAATATTAAACCCAGAACCAAGAAAGATAGAATGAACAGACAACAGACAAGTCAAAAAAACCTAAGAATGATGGACACCGTTAAATAGTCATCTGATTTAATGCTAAAACCAGTTTTAATGCTAAAACCTGACAAGACAGGCTACTTGTTAAACTCCTAGCTCGGAGCATGCTTTTATTGAATCCATAATTTGGGAAAAATCTTTGTAGTGGCTACGTTTATATTAACAAGTAGCGAGCATGGATCAGTAGAGACTCAAAGTGAGGCAGTTACGAGGATCTAACATCCACAATAGGCACTTTTCAGGTTTGGGTTCCCCCACACCCTTCTCCCTAAGTGCTCTGGACTAGCCCTAGTCTAGTTCATTTTTAACTGGAATTTATATGAAAAGAATCCAGCTCGTGTGTTCCAAAACCACTCTACAGCATGAAACCAGAACAGAGAAAGCAACGACCATCCAGACACTGACTTCAAAAGCACGTTCCTGGTACCGACTAAAGCAGACATCCTGTGTGCCCCAGCAGCACTCCTTCAAAGTTAAGTTGGAAACAAAGTCCAGGGACGTTGCAAAAAGCTAAGGTCATTAATGCTAGTTGGTACGTTCAACTAGTACAGGAACAAAGGTCCAAAGTAAGCATCAAAATAGTTGCTTTCATATTCTTACCATAACTGAATACTTTTGTACCATTCACTTCGGAAATAGTATTATTTTCACTCTTCCAGTGGAGCGACGCTTTATCTTCTAGCGCATTTTCTCTAAAAGCGGAGATGTTCTGTTAGCTTTATTAGGTTAGGACTCTGCTCCTATAAGGGGAGTCTGCCCCCTTACCGCGAGTACCTCTCCCCCAGGCCCTCGCCAGCCCTGTTCGTCCCGGCTCTCCCCTTCCCCCACGTGGGCGGACGCCGCACAAATGCCCCCTTCCCTCCTCCCCCTCTTCGTAGGGCGGCAGCGGCGCTCCCCGAGGCCCAGCTGCAGGCGGCGGGGGGGGGGGCACGGCAACGCCCAGGGAAGCCGCGGGCAGCACTGCAGCCTCCCCTCAGGCGGGGGGCTCGGGTGCGGCCCTCCCCGCCGGACGGAGCCTCACCTGGCGATGAGCGGCCGCACACGCACGCAGACCGTCACGGCTCCCTCCTCCGCCATCCCCGCGGCCGCCGGGCACGCGCCGCCTGGGAGAGGCAACCCGCTCGCCCCTTTCTCGCCCGCACCCTGGCCAGCAACGTAGCGACTCAACCGCCACCGGAGTTTGAACTTCTCCGGAGGCCGCTTCCTATTGGCCCGCGCAGGGCAGACGCCACGGCGGAGCGTACCACCCGCCAAGAGCTGACGGGGGGGGGGGAGTGGGGAAAGCGTAGTGAGGGATAGATGGCCGAACGGCCCCCTGAGCGCTCCCGCCACACGCCCCCCGTCTGCCCAGAGCCCTGCGATGGTGCCGGCCAGGGCCGCGGCGCCGTAGGAGTGACGCCCTGCGGGCGGCAGCGCTCGGCCGGTAACTTAATAAGCTATCTACTGCATTTGAATAGTATGCTTTCACACATAAAAGTGACATTGTTATGTAATTAGGTTTATTTTTTTGTTTGTTTAAGTAAAAGTTACGCTGGTATTGGAGTGCGGGTTAGAAAAACGACGTGGACGTGAGGTGGATGGTAGTTGCTCAGTTTAAAGCAGCGTTGTTGCAGGAAGCAGAGGCAGACTGTGTTTGCCTGCTCTTCTAAAAAAAAGGGGCTGCTTCGGTGTGTCGTCTTCCAGTGAAAGCGATGCAAGCTTCAGGCCAGGGCGGGCGGGCTTGGCGGGTAGGGAAGGAGGGTAAGGCAGCTGCAAACAAGAGCCTACAGAAATCAAAAAGGAAGGCGTGCTCCAGTTGCATTTCTTTTAGGGTCAGCTAATTCATGACTAGTTTATGAAAATTCATGTTTAAACTTTTAAAGTAAAAATATGTGTGTCGTCCCCCTGCGTTTTAATCATCCTCCTCCTCTTCATCATCCTCAACGTCTTCCTCATCGTCTTCTTCCTCCGCTGCAGCTAAGGCTTCTTCCTTCGCAGCCTTGAAAGCCAGTTCCTCCTCCAGAGTGGGGTCTCTTGTCTCTGTGATTTCTGGCCCGCTGGGGTATTCTGCTTGCACTGGCGGAGGCAGTGTGGGAGTGTGGTTCTCCGGACTGTATTTGTGACCCCAGCCAAAGTAGATATTATCAAATTTCCTGAGAAAGAAAAGTGAAAGATGGCACATTCTCCCCCCGACAAAACATCGGTGGAGATATTGTCAAGGTTATCCTTACTCTGCTGTGCAAAAAGTCACTGTGGTGCAGATATCCTATAACTGAAGTGTTTAGAAGACAGCACCTCTTTTTAGCTGCTGTAACTGTTAAGACATCTTCCACTTAAAAATCTCCAAATGCTAAAATGATGAAGGCTGTATGTACTCTGTCACTGCAGTGTATTGCAATATGACTCCAACTTCACATTGGTAACATAGCCCCGTTTCTGACCCCAACTCCAGTGCCCATTTAAAAGCACATAGAGGTAATGACTGTACCATGTGCAGTGGAAATGAACGAACATTAGAACCACAGAATGTAGCTGTTTTTTGTAAAAAGTACCGCAGACTCAAGAATATAGGTTTTAAATCAAGGACTGTGCCCAAATACTAACTGGATATTTACTTCCATTAACTTTATACTAGCCTTTCCAATGATTATTACGGTTGCTGTGCACATTTAAGTGGCCTTCTCCATCAGTCTCTGGAATAGTTAGAATTCAGTCAATGAATTAATAATAAAGCAACTTTGACTTCATTATACAGGTATCTGTGTTTAGCATTCACAGTCTGTGTTGTAATCATGCCAACTAGGTACTCACCTCCCAGATGCAAAGGCATATGCTCCGGGCCATCGGTTAGACTGGAGGATTGCAACAGCATATTGCGGGATCAGGTTTGTAGAAGGCTGAGCTGTCCAAGCAGGGATGTTTTGAATTCCTGGAGGCAGCCAAACACACACAGTCTATGAATAAATTGACTTATGAACCTCTACAAAGTATTTAAGACTGAGCTACAAGACTTTCACAGAATTCAAGCAATGGTTATATTAAGTTGCATATTAGAAGAGCTAGAAGTCAGAAACAAGACATGTAGGCACTGTATTCAAACAGGTGTTTTAGATGTATGGGTAGGTAGCACAGGAACACTAATAGAGCCATGTACGGAAAAGATCATGCTTCTGAAATTCAGTAGTACTCACCACTGTTTCGTTTGCCAAGGACTTTATATCACTTATGGATAAATTACATAGTTTTATTTCACCTTGATTAAAGAATGGAGAGTAGGAAAATAATTTACTATTGATGTAATCTAATATTCAGGTTCCCATATGCCCATGATTTACTGCAGTAATGCACTACAGGATCTAAATTTTTACTTGTATATCTGTGCATATGTGTATGTATATATGTTTATTTATTTACACATGCACACTTTTTTTAACCTAAACAGATATGGAAAAATAGCTGAATGTATTTCATGTAGTGAGCTGTCTTGAACTTGCAGTAGCCTGGCAAGTCTGAGGTATTTTTTCTCTTCATTCTCAACAAGACTGTTAACTAGTAAACCAAATTATTTCAGTTTTAATGTCAATACTGTTAACCATTTTGCTTTTGATCAATTTTGTAAAAGAATGTGCTTAACCTACAGGAGCAAACTATATTGCTCCATGAAGCATCGGAGTCCTATATCTTCAAATATTTACTACCTAAATGCCAACATTCCTAGTGGCTCTCTATCAAAAACTTCATATTCCATGAAGAGTACCTTCATCTTCAGAGAGTGGAGTGAGAAGAGGTGGTCCTATTTCTTGCTGTAGTTCATCTGGCTCCTCTGCTTTCTCCTCTTCATCTTCATCTTCTTCTTCTTCCTCTGATTTTTGGAAAGGATTAAGCCAAACACAGCGACCCTATAATTGACATGGTAAAATAATAAATACATGTAACAATCACTGAAAGAATGCAAGCCATTTAAAACAATGGGCTCAGGCACATGCACACACAGTTGGGGGCGGGGGGGGGGGGGAAAAAAAA
>NW_010972576.1:13206288-13230736 GCF_000737465.1 Haliaeetus leucocephalus
GTGCCGGCCCTGGGGGGGGGGGGGGGGGGGGGGGAGAAAAGAAAAATACATATTCCACAACTGGTATATTGTTGGCAGAATATTGTATCCTCTTGGCAGAGCGTTCCCTATATCCCTCATTCCTCCCTCGTCCCTGCTTACTATTTCAGAATACCCTTATACCTCTGTCATCAGCTTTTTGTTATTTTGTAGTCTTCAGTTCCTTGCCAGTTTAGTTTATATCCTTGCTAGATGACTGCAAACTAAGAGGCTTAACTTAGGGACTTTCCCCTTCCTTTTGAAGTCTGCCTTGTTATTTAGCTACAAGTCAGAGGAACGTAACAAAATTTTCTTAAGATTCTAATGCACATAGATTTTATTTTTACAACTATGGTTTTGCTGGTAATAATTTTAAACCTTATTTCCTACTGTTTGCTGTTATTTCGCACTAGCATTCTTGACTGGCCAGCAAGTTGTCCAGCAATGGTCATCAAATTAGTAATACCTCTTTCCAGCACTAGCCTGATATCACAAGCTTCTAAGCATTTTCATTTCCATGTTTCACAGCAGAAAGTAAGCAACAAAAAATAAACCAGAAGAAAACATCAAGTAAGTTCCATCTGGCAAACTATAATAAGCTATCTGCATTTTAGCATCCTACCCAAGAAAAGAGAATTTAAAACATTTTTGTCAAGTAAGGACTTCAAAGGAGAAAAAATATTATAGAAGATTACCAGAAATTTTTATTAACTATCAAGGCCTAACTCCATACTGTTATCTAAAGATAGGTTTCAATCTCAAGAACACACCATTGAAATACTAAACCTAGAAGGTTCCTAAATACATATATATAGATAAATATATGCTGTATGTAAATATGTGCAGCATATTTATATATTATATACTATATAAAATATATTTTCTGTAGAAAAATATTTCAGTCCAATACCATTTCTGGTGAATAGTTCAAATGTGCAGGTGAGGAGTGTCATTTACGTTCTGAAACCCTACAGGTACTACAGTGTGAACAGTATCCGAGGTCAGTGTGAGCTATGCCAGAACATACCTGCTTTAGAATATTCTGTATGTGGTGTACCCATGTGGAGAGAGAATCCACCATTTCAACCACAGAAAGAGGCTGAAAATCAGGGTTTTCTTCATATGTATCTCTTCCTCCCCCCCCCTCCTCCTCTTCATCTCCTTCCTCCTCTGCAAACTGGTAAAATCCAATGGGAGAGATATGGGTTCCTGCTGAGATCCGAGCTATCTGTGCACGCAGGTAATTGGCCTCATTTCCCGGGAAAGGAGGAAAGCTCACAACAGGAGCATCCAGCCTACCAGTGAAGAACTTCTTGATTTTCCTGGCACAGACAATCTGGGCTGGCGTCACTGGAGGCAACTTCACCCAGGGTTTGCCTGGCTCATTACAGACAAAGTAGACATATTTATTAGCCCCGGTCCCATTTTCTTCTTTTGGGATGACAGGTGGGGGCTTATAGGTGGACTTTGGTGGTTCATCTTCTTTTTCTTTCTCCTCATCTTCATCTTCAACCTCACCCCTCCTTTTCCCTCCTTCCTCAATAACTTCTTCCTCTTCTGTTTCCTCCTCTTCTTCCCCCTCATGATACTGTACTTCAGCTATAATATAGTTCATCTCCAGGCCCAAAATTTTGCCCCAGAAGCGACAGGTCTGGATTGGCTGAACACTAATTAGTTTTTTAAGGGCAAGGAATATGTGATAGGATTCATCTTTGCTCAAGCCAACTCCAGCCTGTTCAAAATAAAAGGCTGTTTCCATCACATTAGGTAGAGGGGTCTCTCCCTGGGAAAGAAGATCCAGAGTTAGAGCTGAAGAACAATGTAATTATCTATTTGAAAAATTAAACATGTTATCCACCAAATGTTATACTTTACTTTCCTGTAGTGCCACTTATTCTCTCAAAGCACTTTACAGACGTTCACTTACTACATCTTCCACTATCATTTAGAAAAATTAAAAATGCCATTTTAAGGTTAAAGAAGAGAACACCGATGAACTGCAGCTTTTAGAATACAGGATTTCAAAAGTCAAACTCCTAATTACTGCAAAATAAGGAAGGTCAGAATTCTTACACAGGATCTACAAAGGACTTCAGTGCTAGGGCGTGTCAGCTATGTAAGAAGCCTTGATGCCCACAGTGTCACTGTGTTTCCTTGTGTTTGCGGCAGATGCATTTGGGGAAAATATAATACATATTTTATACATTTAGACACCAAACCAGCAATATTTCTCTGGAGTGAATGTTGTTCTTTTGAAAACCCTGGCGTAAAGCTCCCTGCATTTTTTAAAATACTGGCCCCTGTTCTTACTGAAGTCCATATTAAGACTCCAGCTGGCTTCCGTGGAAGGAGAACTAGGCCAATAATGAAGATTTCATTAAGTATTTCCATTCTCTTTATCACCCTTCTCTCATTTCATGGGGGTAGGTGATTATAGCACACAGACAAAGATATTAGAAGTTGTACATGGCAGGGTAGGGAATTTGGAAGATGTAGTACTAGTTGCGTATGGAATTTCTTGGGCCCTGCCAGGTTTCTTATATCAAAGCAAGATAGACAGGAGTATGAAAATTTCAAAATTCTTTTCTGAAATACCCTACTTTTTCCATTTTTACCATCATATACTGTTACTGTAAAATAAGTAATAGGCTATAGAAAAGATGAAAGGCTATCTCTTCTGTTGTTAGTATTTGTATTCTGCAATGGCAATATGAAAATCAACATCTTGTTGATTATTTTCCCTTGGTTATTAGAAGAATTCTCTTGATTTTTCATTGGGTACAAATGCTTCTGCATATAAGCAACTGAATACTGAAAAATCCCTGTTTTAAGAAGTGGCTTTTTCATTCTAGTAGTTCTTCATTATAACCATATTTTTTATTTAGTTGAAGAAGGAAAGACTGGAACCACAGCTGGAGCTGGAAGGATCACAAAATTCTCCATTCTCTATTTTACAGTAGCAGCTGTACACAATATTCTTGAACTGGTGTCCAGAATTATGCTCACTTTAGGTAAAGAAATGTCACTTTTAGATAAAGAAAAGAAATTTGGATGCAGTATTCCATGCTGAACTGGCATATGGGAGATATTGTAAACTTTACTTTCTTTTTATCATCTCTAGAACATCTATGATTTTAAAGGCTCCAGATATTAGATTTACTATAGAAAAAATCCCAACTAAGTAACCAGATGGGTTTTCTTCTTCACAACTAGACAGGGGACCAACTCAGCTATGAAGAGGATATGTGGTACTGTGGCTGCAATTATTCATATGATCATGAGGGGCAATACTACAAAGGAGACCACAACTACCTCCCGTCCTCCTTTCCCTTCCCACCATACTCCCACCCATTCCTTGGAATATATGATATCTGTTCTTCTCTGATAATAACTCACTATCTCTTCTTCTAGTTCTTCATCTCCTTCTCCATTTGCCTTGAGGAACAAAGCTTTACGCTTTTCTGCAGCTTCAAATGTTGGAAGAATCTCGTGTTCATCTCGAAGAGTGTCCATTTTTTTCTGAAACTGAGCCCACTTCACATCCTTGCTGATATTCTCAATTATGTCTACTGCATTTGTGGGCTGTTCATCCAGGATCTTTGTTAGCATATTAGCAAGATGATCATATCTGTCATATAAATGTAAATATTATTGGCCTACTACACAGAAGTCTTAGAATATTATGTTTTTAATATCAAAAGTAGAAGCTAATCACCTGGAGCTTTGGAGGAATCATTGGAATAGTTAGATGAAAGGGGATCATGGAGCATTATAGGAAATTATAGACTTGAAGCTAGCCTGATTATAATATACTTAGGAGTAGACCCATGTTCCATTTTTGGTATATACTGCACCTGCCGCAGGACCTGACGCTGAATTTAAACTTGCTCTTAATCAAATCAGTTTCCCTTTGAACTCTATAAATTCCCTTGGGAATTTTGATTCCGAAAGATGTTGGACCCACACAAGTATCACATAGCGATGAACTATTGCATTTATAACATATTCTCCCATTCTATATATACTCCTGTGGTATCCCTCCCTTTCTCAACATAACCCTTTGCCCTTTTACCAACACTACTTTTCTCTCCACTTGTACTTCCTACCCATTTCAACTGTGTCCCTTTTTCAGACTTACAAGTTCAGGCCAGATGTTGTGCTGCTCTTCAGTAAATAGGCTTTTGCATTCTGAATTGCCAGCATTCGGGATTCGGGATCGGGTATCTGATCATCATACGGACTGTGTCCTGGCTGATGAAGACCATAACCTGGTTCACGTGGCTGATAGGGGCCATGCGCACGCTCGTAGGCTTGATAGGGATCTCGCCCTACTGCGTACGTCTGATAGGCACTTTTTGGTTCCTGTGTTTGGTGAGGGTCTAATCCTACTGCATCCGACTGATACATGCTTTGCCTTGCCTCCTGTGCCTGATGAGAGTCTTGTCCCAGCACGTGTCTCTGGCTGATGTTTATTTCTGGCACCTGTAGCGTTGAAGAGGCTTGTTCTGCTCCCCGTGGATGATAGAGGTGTTGCATTGGGGTCTGTGATTGATGCGGTGCTCGTCCCGGTGCATGGGTCTGGCCGACACTTCCTCTTTGGTCGTGTTCTTGGTAGGGGTCTTGGTCGGGTGCTTCTGGCTGAGAGATGCTCTTTCTTAGCCCTGTGTGATCAGACCCTTGCCTTACCCCCTGGTATTCGTAGGAAGCTGGTCCCGGTTCCGACTGCTGAGGCTGATAAGGGTCTCGTTCAGGCTCAAAGCCCTCAAAAGGCGGCTGCTCGGGGCCCCGCTGAGGCGGGTGGGAAGCGTGCGGCTCGGGCCGGTCGGAGGTGTGTCCGGGCCACAAGGGCTCCCTGAGGCCTCGCTCCTGCCCTTCCCGCGGGACAGCCTGGGGCGGCGGGTCCCCGGGGGGCTCGGCCACGGTCTGGCCCCGGGGGTGCGGGCCGGGCCGGAGGCACCAAGCTGCCCCTCAGCCGCCGTCGGCTCCGCTCGTCGCGCAGCAACGGTTGCCGCCAGCGGGGCGGAGCGTCGCCGAGGTAAAGCGGCCGCCGTTGCTTGGGTCGCTCGGCGGGGCGGTGCCGGAGGGGGTGGGCCGGCAGCGGGTTTTCTGTCGGCACTGCCGCCCCGCTTCTCCCCGCGCTGGGGACGGGGTAGCGGCTCGTCTGGGCGCGCCCGCTGCAGCCAGGGCCCTTGGAGGGGAGCGGCGGCGGCACAGCGGGGCTGAGGGTGGCCGTTGGAAACCGTTGGCGGAGCCCCGCGCGCCGAGGCCGGCGGCTGAAAGCGTTGGAGGCGCCGCGCGCGGTGGGGTGGCCGTTGGAGCCGCCGCTCCCGCTGCGCCCGGGTGCCTCCCGTCGGCCGCTGATTACCCGGCGGGCAGGGCCGTGTCCCGTTTGCGTCGCCGCACGCTGAGGAACAGCAGCCGGCTGGGAGAGCGACCCGATTTCTGAGGGGGCCGCCGTCCCCATCAGCCTTCCTCAGCGCCGGGCGGGAGGCAGGGCGGCTGCCTGAGGGGGCTGTCCCGGCGGGCGGGCCCCAGGGGAACCGCCTTCGGGGGGCTGGGGGCGCTCCTGCTGGGCTCGCTTCCCTCAGCCCAACAGATTAGGAGCGTTTGCTAGGTGGGAAACCCCACTAAGCTGCCCGAGCTATTACCTCTTTTTTTTTTTTCTGGAGGGGTTTTCAAGCCTTGCTTGTTTCCTTTCATCATGACCCCCAAACCACGAAGTGCTGTTAGTACTCTGTCTTGAACGTTTGTGGTACAAGAATCCTTCAGATCTCTGCTGAGAGCAGAGGAATGGCTCTTCAAAAGCTTAATTTTGATTTAAAAAGAAATGAGTGACGTTCGTTTGCCTTTGTGACTTTGTGTGAGGTAGAAAATGCAGTTTAATCTCCTGCATTTTAGCGGTGATATAGCGTGCTGTTGCCATAAGGTACAAAGTTTGCTCTTTTAGGAGGAGAAAAATATTGTAAAATCTGATAATTACTTTAAAAAATTGTATTTGCAGATCCAGGGAAAAAAGCAGATGTAAATTAAGTTGGAATGAAGGTGTTCTGATAGAAAATGGTTTTCTTATGTGATGCTATCGGTGTTAAGGTGACAGCTGGCCATAATGTAAGTAACCTCTGTTTGCAACAATATTCAAACACTAAAATGCAAAGGACAAATATTACATTACAGAGGAAGAACCCGCTAACTTCTATTAATTTAGTTACTCAAGATCTGTTTTACGGAAATACAGTAGCACATTGCTGTATGCTTTTTTAGTCCTATCAGGTATCATGTGCTACAGTGCTCTCTACTTCAACAGATACTCAAAGTTATGTTAATAACCAGAGCCCTCATCATGTGTATATAAAATTTGCTCACATGACTTCTCTCCTTAATTGCTCCTAAGTCAGTGAAGAACTTTTACTGTCCGAGTAAAGTTAAAATCTTACCTAGTATTCAACAAGGAGGTTATGAAACAAAAACATAGAGCGGGTGAGGTTTAAAAAACAAAAGGCCTTTTAAGGAGTTGCATTTTAGCAAATATCTACAGCTGGCTCAAGGGTAACTGTCAAGTGTTCTCTAACAATTCAACAGGGAAAATAATACTGTCTTAAGGTGTACATGTGAAGAAGTTTTGTGTGGTCAGGTTTTAGTAGTGGGGGAACTACAGGGGTGGCTTGTGAGAAGCTGCTAGAAGCTTCCCACATGTCTGATAGAGCCAATGCCAGCTGGCTCCCTGTCAGACCCACCACTGGCCAAGGCCGAGCCCATCAGCAATGGTGACAGCACCTCTGTGATAACATATTTAAGAAGGGGGAAAAGTTGCTGTGCAGGCACAATCGCAGCTGGAACAGAGAGGAGTCAGAATGCGTGAGAGAAACAACTCTGCAGACGCCAGGGTCAGTGAAGAAGGAGGGGGAGAGATTCTCCTGCAGCCTGTGGTGAGGACTATGGTGAGGCAGGCTGTCCCCCTGCAGCCCATGGAGGTCCATGGTGGAGCAGATATCCACCTGCAGCCTGTGGAGGACCCCACACCGGAGCAGGTGGATGCCCGAAGGAGGCTGTGACCCTGTGGGAAGCCTGTGCTGGGCCAGGCTCCTGGCTGGACCCTGTGGAGAGAGGAGCCCATGCTGGAGCAGGTTTTCTGGCAGGACTTGTGACCCCATGGGGGGCCCATGCTGGAGCAGTCTGTGCCTGAAGGACTGCACCCTGTGGAAGGGATCCAGCGTGGGGCCCTTGGTGTGCTTAGTGCAGAACTGTAGCCCATGGGAAGGACCCACGCTGGGGAAGTTTGTGGAGGACTGTCTCCTGTGGGAGGGACCTCATGCTAGAGCAGGGGAAGAGTGTGAGGAGTCCTGCCCCTGAGGAGGAAGGAGTGGCAGAAACAATGTGTGATGAACTGACCCCAACCCCCATTCCCTGTCCCTCTGCACCTTTGGGGAGGAAGAGGCAGAGCAAATCAGGAGTAGTCAAGCCTGGAAAGAAGGGAAGGGTGGGGGGAATGTGTTTTTAAAATTTAGTTTTTATTTTCTCATTATCTTACTCTGATTTTGATTGGTAATAAATTAATTTCCCCAAGTTGAGTCTGTTTTGCCTGTGATGGTAATTGCTGAGTGATCTCCCTGTCCTTATCTCAACTCATGAGCCTTTCATTATATTTCCTCTCCCCTGTCCAGTTGAGGAGGGGGAGTGATAGAGTGGCTTTGGTGGGCACCTGGTGTCCAGCAAGGGTCAACCCACCAGTGCTGTACAAATCTCAGCAAAATGGCCTATTAAGGTTATAAGTTGTGTTAAATAAAATATCGCAATACCTGAACTGTAAAATATACTTCTGTCATTGATGGATCAGTTAATGTAACTTTTAAAAAATGCAGTTTATTTTGGGTGTTTATTAGAAGTAACCAGAAAAAATTCTTAGATGGGGCATTGCAAATTTCTGTCAAGTTCCAAGAGAGTAAATGCCAGAAGTATCATTGAGGAATCTGACCGATTCTGAAACAGCAGTAAAACATATGTTTCCACATCCTTTAGTAGGCAGAGCATTTATATGAAGAATTAAAAAGTCTCTGTGTTGTGTTCCTATGATTCCAACAAGTAAGACAATATAAAAATGTTACTTCTGCTAGGTTTCACCTTGCAGGGGTTTTATTACTGACCTACTGATCTTTGCAAGGAATGTGTGCAAGTTCATTTTGCAGATGTATTTGCAGAACTTGCATATGGACTGCAGAGGGCGGTACAGTACTTGCAAATTACTTGTGAATTCCTTTTTATTTGTTTTCCGTATTTCATATTTGAAGGGAAAACTTGGTTCGTTTAGTAATTCACTTCTATAAAAATTGTATGGAATTAAGTTATCTTTCTACCTGTGATGTTCTGTGAAGCAGCTGCTCAAGAAAGGGCAACTGCTTTATCTTTTCAATCTTGTTCAGCAAGGAAAGAGAAAACTAGGAGCATGTATATTACAATTATGTAAGTTAGGACATGTGTAAAATGTAATGGCTCAGGGCAAAGAGTACCTCAGTGCAGGAGGATGTTTCAGCAAGGTACTGTGATGATCTCTTGTTGATACAGAAAAGTAGGAAATGGAGATCTGCAATATTGCTGCAGGATCTTACTCTGATGAACACTGTCAGTAGCATGGGTTAATCAGCTGAACAGTAACTAAAGCATTAATCCTTTCTCTTTCCAAAGGAGATATGTTAATGGTTTGTATTGCCTCTGCTGTGGCCAGGTAGCAATGGTCTCATGTCCTATGGATTGAAGTCTGTTTTCCAGTAGGCTTTTTCTTTTTTATTTTTTTTTAACTGAACTCTTGCCTGTTGCTGATTTCCAGGTGGAGATCCAAAGATGGTATAAAATGTTGCGTGTAGAACTGGACATCTGTTGCATTTCTACTCAGTTTCATTGGTGAATTTTGAACATGCTTGCACTAGGAAGGGAATGACAGGCAATCTGAATAGAGCTTCCCATTTCAAGTAGCAATCTTTCTGTGCTCTGTTGATTTCTGTGCAAACAAGTATTGAATTGGAAAGCCCAGATTCAGGTCCCATGTGTGTCTTCGTAGAAGAATGCCTTCATCACCAGACCAATAAGTAGCACCTGTAACTACTGAGGTGAAGCTGCTCTTAACTGTATAGCAGGCAAGGCAACTTTAGCTGAATTACAGCCTGTACACTAGGAATCAGGTGCTATTGCTTTCTGTGTGAAGCTTGTTCTGGCAAGTGGCTGCCAGGTGTGATGTCAGCTCACTTAAGAGGAAGGCATAATTAGTAGATTCTTATTGGATTTGGTATGGCATAGGTTTCAAACTGCATACCATGGTCAAGACTAAAGTGTCTGAGCATATGAAGATGATCTTTAGCTTTTCCTTTATACTATGTTTATGAATTAAATACTTAATGCTTGCTCTGACCGCTTCTAAATGACTTTAAGAGGAAAGGTACTTGAAAAGTGTAGGTGCTGTCTTGTTACCTTTGTTAATTCTCATGAAAAGACTATTAACTACATAACTACTTTTTAATATCTTTTTTCTCTTCAGAAGCCAGTGACCTACGTTTCTCCTGCAGTTCCAAAAAATCCACATGCAATTTTTATGCTTAGTTAAACATACAGCAAGTGGTTTTAATTGTGTAACAGAATTTTCTCTTTTACTCTTTTTTAACCCAGAGAGGATCAAAATGTATTTCTGCATCACTTTCAGAATATAGTTTTCCATTTGATTGAAATTCTTTTTAATGTCACTTCTAATAGCAATTTCCTGCGAAATATCCAAGTGCTTGTTGTATTAAAGCAAATATTATTCTCAATCTTAGGTGTTTATTGTGCAGAGAGGAATAGATGCTCATACAAGATCTCCTTAAAATATGGCAGTGACTTTTTGTTGTTGTTGTTAGTTACAAGGTTATCATTGAGTCATTACTGCTGGTATGCCTCTTTCTTCTTCCATAGGTCTTGATTCTTTTCTCTTCTTTGGGTTATATGCTGAAGTCAAACTGTATTCCTCAGGTGGTCATAGACATTAGGTTAGTGCTGGCAGTCTGAGATGCTTTTCTATGAGGCAGTATTATTGGAAAGCTGAGAGACTGTCATACTTCTGCAGGGGGCTGATAGGAAATGCATATAGTGCTCTGAAGAGAATAATAATCATTTTTGGAGATCTAGTGCTGGCTCTTGCTCGTATTAAAGTCAGTGGGAGTTTTGCTACTGACTTCAGTGGAAGTAAGATTAGGTCCTTTGTCATTTCATTACCATTTTTTGACATAGACTAGGTTATATGCTGGGAGACAAACTGATTTTAGTCCGGACTTAGAGTGGAGAGTTGCTGTGGTTAAGGCTGAGCGTGAGTTTGCATCCTGAGGTGTGAATTCTGTATTCTGTACATCCTCTGAGTTCAGAAAATTGCTGTGAGTTACAGGATGATGTTCAACAGACAGTTGTGGTTTAACCCCTGCTGGTAACTAAGCACCACACAGCTGCCTGCTCCCTCCCTCCCACCCAGTGGGATGGGGGAGAGAAATGGAGAAAGAAAAAAAAAAAGAAAAACTGATGGGTTGAGATAAGAACAGTTTAATAGAACAGAAAAGAAGAAACTAATAATGATGATAATAATAAAATGACAATAATAATAATAATAAAAGGATTGGAATATACAAGTGATGGCACAATGCAATTGCTCACCACCTGCTGACTGACGCCCAGTTAGTTCCCGAGCAGCGATTCCTCCCAGCCCCACTCCCCCCATTTATATACTAGATGTGACATCACATGTTATGGAATACCCAGTTGGCCAGTTTGGGTCAGCTGCCCTGGCTGTGTCCCCTCCCAGCTTCTTGTGCCCCTCCAGCCTTCTGGCTGGCTGGGCATGAGAAGCTGAAAAATCCTTGACTTCAGTCTAAACACTACTTAACACACTGATGTTTTCAGTCATTTCTATCAACATTCTTCTCATACTGAACCCAAAACACAGCACTATACCAGCTACTAGGAAGACAATTAACTCTATCCCAGCCAAAACCAGGACAACATTTAACTATAACTGTGCAGTGGCAGCAATGTTGGTGCAGAAGAGCAAAATTTCAAGGGGGTAAAAAATTTTATGTCGCCTGGTAATCGGAGTGCTAAACCTATGTTGCAAACAAAGCTTTTGTTCAAACTATGTTATTACAGTGAGGACTTTTGTTAGGAGAAGTGCAGGAAATTGATAGTTTTTCAGATACTAGAATGTAATGTCTTTGTGATTATTATTTCTATTACTGAAGTTGATGGTATTTCTCTGCTTTTGGGCACTGTGTGACTGACTAAAAATTGCAGTGAACACCATGATTAGTGCTTTCTGGGTGCTGTATCTCTAATTTATTATAATTTTTCATTGATGTTGGTATACCATTTCTTCCCTGTCAGTACCAGCAGAGCATGGCATTTTTTGGTTACTATTTCTAAGAAGAAAGCTTAGTTTTCTGGCAAAGAGGGTGTGGCAGTTGTGCATCTTTTAAATACATGCTGGGTTTAACCGGTGTCAGCCTAGGTACTTTGTGCTGGTGCTCAGAACAGTCCATTTCCTACAAGGCAGCTAGAGCACAACTGCAGATTTCGGAAGCTGTGTGGTGTGATACTTGCTAGGGTGAGATGAAAAGCAATGGTGATCCTTGCTAGCACGTTACAGCTGCGACACAGAGTTCAAGTGGGCCTGTTCTGGATCTACGTAGGGCCAGCTCAGCTTCTGTTATGTGTTTTTGTTGACTGTTATGCAGAGAAATCTGAATGTCTGTGTGGGATAGTGCCTTGTCTTTAAAAGGTCTAACTACGTGTAATTGTGTGTTTCTGTACTATTCTCATCAATTGAACCTCTTCCAGTGGTTCATGTTGAAGATACCCAAATTCGTTCCTCAGAGCTATATAGATCCTGATGACTGTGGTGTTGCAACAGTGGAAATATGGGCTGGTGGAGTTTAGGATCTTTGATTGCCACAACAGTGTTACCGGGTGGCAGCAGTGTGGTGGAATGAGCTTCAAATAACCTTCTCTGCTCTGGTTTGTTGCAGGCTTGTGAAGTATTAAACAGGCTTGTTTCTCCTTGCTGTGCATCTAAAGTTCTCCTTTCCTGGTAGATAGGGAGGTGAAAGGGAGGGGAGATTTTGTTCAATGTAGAAATTCTTGGGGATTTTGTTTCTGTTAATATTTGATTAAGTGACAGTTAAAATGGGGCAATGATTTTAGAAAAAGGAGGTTCACTTTTCACTTTGCAGATCTGTAACCTTTACTGTATTTCTGAGAGTGATAAAAAACTTTTATATTTATTAGATACTGCGTTCAATTTACAGTGATTATGTGTAATGGTTTTATTCTTAAGTGAAGCTGAGCAACTGCAATCACTTCAAGAGCATTATAAATTTCAGTCAATTCCTATTTTGCTTTTCCCTAGCTGTATATATTATAGCACTTCTCATTGTAGAGAGAATGGATTCGATCTTTTTTTCGCCTACTGTAGTAAACCCTCTAGTCTCCAGCAGCAGTGTAAAACAGGGTATAATGATTCAGCAGTATTTTACAAAACTATACAAAATGTGAGGAAATAGAGAACCAGGCCTGATATTTTGCCCTTTCAAATGATTAGGAGAAGGACTATCTGAGCAGATGCTTTGATATTTTTAAAATACTTGGAAAAGAAATATTCTAGAATCAAGATCCTTCAGAAGTGTAGATGGCATTGTTTTCATTAGGGACTCTGAAAGCGGCTAGGAGGTTTTGTGGAACCTAGGGATATACAGAAGCAGTTTCAGTATTTGACTAGGATTAGTCATATGTGTAAGTACATAATTAAATTCTTTATAGGAGGAGCTTGCCATGTTAGACTCAATAAATAAGAAATTATGCTCAAAAATCCATCTTTATATTGCAGTCCCATTAGAAAATCCATGCTACTGAGTATCAATTTTAAAAAATGCAACTTTTCAGGCCATGTTTTTTCAACAATGTTCAAGCAAATTGTCCTATATTATGCTATTTTGACTGTGTGATATATAATAATTGACTTGTTTGAAGATAGCGGTATGCTCAGAAACAGTATGTTTAATTTGTGTCTACTGAGTTCATAATATAATTGCATTCTTCATTTGAAATAATACTCAAAGTGTAATGGGGTAGCAAGCCTATGAAGTTCACTTTGTGATGATTTCCAATAAAGAGAAATACATCTCTGTCATTGTTATTTCATGAAATACTATTAGATAAACCATGACACCAGAGAAAATGGTTGAACCCCAGCCAGCAACTAAGTGCCACACAGCTACTCGTTTGCTCCTCCCCATTCCCAGTGGGATGGGGAAGAGAATTGGAAAAAAAAGTAAAACTTGTGGCTTGAGATAAGGACGATTTAATAGCTAAAATAAAATATAACAACAACAATAATAATAAAATATAATAATATAGTAATGAAAAGGAATATAACAAAGAGAGAAATAAAACCCAGGAAGAAACAAGTTATGCACAATGCAATTACTTACCACCCACTGACCGATGCCTGAGTTGTGATCGCCCTTCCCGACCAACTTCCCCTGTTTATATACTAAGCATGACATCCTATGGTACAGAATATCCCTTTGGCTAGTTCGGGTCAGCTGTCCTGGCCATGCTCCCTCCCAGCTTCCTGTGCACGTGCTCACTGGCAGAGCATGAGAAACTGAAAAACCCTTGACTTGGGATAAGCACAGCTTAGCAACAACTAAAACATCAGTGTGTTAGCAACATTATTCTCCCACTAAATCTAAAACACAGCACTGTACCAGCTGCTAGGAAGAAAATTAACTCTATCCCAGCTGAAATCAGGACATCTGGAAATAATTTGTGTAAGTTCAATTACTCTTTGTCCTGGTTTCAGCTGGGATGTAGTTAGCTGTCTTCCTAGTAGCTGGTACAGTGCTATGTTTTGAGTTCAGTATGTGAAGAATGTTGATAACACTGATGTTTTCAGTTGTTGCTCAGTAGTGTTTAGACTAGAGTCAAGGATTTTTCAGCTTCTCATGCCCAGCCAGGGCACCTGACCCAAACTGGCCAACAGTGTATTCCATACCATGTGACGTCCCATCTAGTTTAGGAACTGGGAAGTGGGGGGCAGGGTTTTCGCCGCTCGGGGACTGGCTGGGTGTCGGTCGGCGGGTGGTGAGCGATTGCCCTGTGCATCATTTGTACATTTCAATCCTTTTATTACTACTGTTGTCATTTTATTAGTGTTATCATTATCATTATTAGTCTCTTCTTTTCTGTTCTATTAAATCGTTCTTATCTCAACCCAGGAGTTTTACTTCTTTTCCTGATTTTCTCCCCCTTCCCACTGGATGGGGGGGGAGTGAGTGAGCGGCTGCGTGGTGCTTAGTTGCTGGCTGGGGTTAAACCACGACACTCTTTCATTGTGAATTGGACGTCTAGGTTCAGTCTCCATTGTTGTGGACAGCTATGTCCCATTTTCTTTTTCCAGAGATGTAGAACTTCCTGTAAACAACCTTATTCTAGGAACATGTTCACTTGAAAAGTAATATTTTTTGTTCTTTGTTTTCCTCTCTATTATTTTGGATAGGGCTTCTATTTTCACTTAGTCACTTAGTTTCCATGTCTTTGTTCTATCTATGAAAAGCGTGACAAAAACAAGGCAAAAAATTTGCATCAGCAATCAAATGACTGTATTTAGGTGAAGTAAACAGGAGTACCTATGAAATGTCTCTGAGATATGTTTCCCCGTATTTTATATTAGTATCAATATCACTAGATTTTTTGGTGCAACAATTTCCACCCTATTTTACATATAAATAAGTTTTTTGTAGAAAATATACCGTGAATTTAGATAGTAGAATAGATTCTATTAGTTTGTATTTTTCTTGCAAAATATTTATGTAACCATTGTAAACAATGTCTTGCTCACCTGCATTTGAAAATTGCTTCCCTCTTCCATATTTTGTTGATGAGAACTGCTTCTTTGCCTGTCATTGTTACTAAGTGTTCAAAGCATCCACATTAAACCATAAATTTATTTGCATTCCTTTGTCAAAATATATAAAAAAATTATGTCCATGTAAGAAACTGTCAGAGCATCTTAAAAGGTGCCCTTAAGTATGTAAAACATAGGGGCTATAACATTTTACTTTTAGCTGTCTGGAGTGAGATTGAGAGCTCTTTGATGCTTAGAGTTAATATACATAGGGTAAAATGTTTGGAAGTTAAAAAGATGTGGCAATCCATGCATTGAGCAAGGATTGCTTAACTGAATGATGTAGAAATTCTGTCATGGTATGCTATAAATTATGCATCTCTTCAGGCTTTAGTCACCCTTCTCAGAACTGAAAGGAGTCATAATTACCTATTTCAGACTCCAAATTTATAGATCTTCTACTGAAGGAGAAAGTGACTTCTCCCCTTTTCCTTCATGGTCCAAAGAAATAAGGAGGACTTGTTTTCTAAAGAACAGCTGCTGGGAGCATACACCCTTTATACCCACTTAGGTAGAGCTCAGGAGGGGAGAGACCTGAATTCAACTCTGTTCAGGCTAAGACTCAAATCATATTCCCTGCATCTTGAATAAGGGAACTGGGTCTGTCTGAGGGGACTTGGGTACACTACAAAATTCTACTATCTTTTCCCTAGCTTAGTATTCAAAATTGGGTTTCTTTTTCTTAAATCTTTTGTAAAGAAAACCATGATCTTGGAGCATATTCATGAGAGATTCCAGTGCAGTCAGTAAAAAGATGAAACAATTAGAGCTAATACTTCATAGCCAACAGTAGTTTTCCAGGATATAGTAATAACTGTAAGAAGAAAACATGGGGAGCAAAAAGCAAGGTATTAAAATAATTCACAATGGAGTTTGAGACTTCTCTTTAAAGAATCTAGGTCCAAACACCATCTGTTAATCAGATAGTGGTTTGCTTCCTGAAGTGACCATAATTTTATCTGGCGGGGCAAATTCCATCATGGGATTAATTAGTGAAATTCTCTGTACCTCAGTGAGACCCAAACTCCTGTCTGTTAGGAATCTGCATTATGCGTTTTTCATTAATGATATTCCACAGAAGGACACTCTAAGTTTATGCATTTAAAAAAAAATACTTTTTGCACAGATATAAATAAGTGTGAAGCAATCAGAATAATGCTTCAAGTTTTAAAGCACAGTAAAAAGTGCCCAAGCCTCTTACAAGGTGGTGTATTTACAGACTGAAAATAAATCGTAACAGGAAAAACTTCAGCAGACTGAATATGCCTACCTATGTTGCATTTCCACTGTCCTTGACAACTCATGGTAATTAGTATTTTAGGTTGAGATTTAATAAATACTACTCAGTTTTGTGAGGTACTGCTTTAACTACTGCTTTGAAACAAACATTAAGAAATTGGTGAATAGGTTTAGTTAGTTAATTATTGGTATTCAAAAGAATATTATGGCTGTGGAATTCTGAGCTAACTAACAAGTTTAATTATGTACCGTTTGACTTTGGATTTGCTTCCCCTGAGCTTGAAGACACATCTTGTTAACATTCTTCTTTCTATGGAGATCAAAATAGCATCCAGTTGATTTCTTACCAAGTCTGTGAATGCTGTACCTGTTAGAAAAGAGACACTTCCTCAGCCCAAGATCTTAGAGTAGCTCTGACTCAAAACTACTTTTAATACCTAATCCAGAGTTTGAACTTTATTTAAATGACGTATAGACATTGTATTGGTCTCTTTATGATAATTAATTCAACAATTCTTGCCATGTATTCTTAACCTTTCACTCTGTGTATTTATTCAATAATTTTGTGGTCAGAAAGTTAACTCTGAGTAATTAAAGCCTCTAATAAAACCACTGGATTATTGTGAGATTGCTCTCAAAAAAAATCAGGTCCAGTTTTAAATCGTATAATTTGTTGCCTTTCTCTTCATTTGCTTAATACTAAAGCACAACAAAAAAAGAAAAGAAAAAAAAGGTTTCTATATAGAAGTATTAATTCTTTAAATTTTAAATATCTTAATCTGAAAATTGTTACAGGGTTTCAGTCTGTTTTATGAAAACACAAAAATCCAAATACAATAGGAATCAAGACATAGTAATGGTAAAACTTGCCAAGTATCTAAAAAATGTAGATGTTTGAGTGTGTAGACACAGGTGTATCCTGCATATGCAGCTGATATACTGTTCATTTCCTATAAGCATGTACTATAAATTAATTTACCTACCATCTATCTTCCATTCCAGCTCTTTCTCCTGAATGTGGAACTTGCCCTTCAGTGACTGAGAGTTCATAACTCAGGGTCTATGCTCTCTGAATAAATTAACACATTCACTTGGGGTGGGTGGAGAGTGGATTGAAAGATTATTATGAATTTCCTGCTAGGGAGAACTCAGTTACTGAGTTATTGAGTCTCTTCTCTCTCTTCCCCACCCTGCAACAAGTGCAATAAGGTTACAAATTAGCTTTTGCCTTGGTTTGAGATTTTTTAATGTTTTGGTCCAGTATTAACAGAAAAGTCATTCTGAGAGCCTGACAGTTTTCATTCTAGTTTAATTATACAGAAGTTACTGCCTGGATTATGGGACAAGAGTACTCTTTAGCAAAAAAACACTTCTAAATGTGTCACTGTTTGAAGGTATTGTGTTTAAGTGAACCCCATTTGTAACTGTAAAGAATTTTTATTTTTTTATTTTGGACAAAGATGGTGAGAGGAAAAGAAATAGCCATAATACTGACTTTCTAAATGGATACAATTGTAATTATAAGGCTATTCTCAACTGATTCTCAAATCAGAACAGTTCTATTGCAATCCATTAACTTGCATGCTTTTACTAGCTGAAAATCTCTCTTGCATTGTCTGTCTCTTGATATTTCTTGGTGCTATCTTGCTATCTTCTTCCCTTCCAAGTTCCTCTACCTGTTTTAAGTCCAAAGTGAAGGAACAAGAGTGTTTTGAGATAAGCACATAAGTTTAAAGTGTCAAGCTGATGGACCTTTTACTAATCAACAAGTTGATTAACTCTCAGGAAAGGCAAACAGATTTGGCTAGTAATATGCCAGAAGACAGGAGAACACCATGCCTAAAATTCAACAGTTAAAGGTAATATTCATTTCACTTGTGGAGGTAACACTCTTGAAAGAGGTTGGAGTTGCAGTAACAATAGCTCTTTTCCTAAAATGGATTTCTCAAATCAATTTTCTACCTAAACAACAATTACAAGAGAGGAAGCTGAGATTTTCCTGGAAGGCTTCTGAGATCTAGCCCAGAAAGATGTACAGTCATTTAACAGGCAAAATGATGGTAGGTTTAAAAAAACTGAAAGAAAAGACCTGATCTGACTCCATCATTTCAGGTTTACACTTTTTCAATTTCAGTTGGCTAGATTCTTTCTGGCTCTGAGATTCAAAGGAAGGGCAATGTATACAGAAGGTAAATTTGTATAAAACATTTCTCTAGTTGGATGCAAAGTACTTTCAGGAGTGTGCGTTTCATCTAGTAATGCATTTGTTTCTGTAAACAGACAGTAAAGTGAAGCAATAGGATTTAGAAGCAGTCATGGCTCAATGATGGGAGACTATGATTTATCTGTTGTCAGAAGTAATAAAGGGTCCACCATGCCTGGTTTATATTATTCAGGCACTGAAATCTAGTAGGCACACAAGAGTAAAAAACGAAAGGGAAACATTAGTTTTCTTACAGTTATTTTATGTGTTTCATCTGAAATGTATAAACTTTGCTGTTCAAACAGTACCTTAACCTTTCTTTAAATGCCACAACTGCTTTTTCTCCATTATTTTATATATCCTAATGTAAACAACAGTTAACAACCTCCATCCTGCCTCATTTAATTATGTTTAACAAGTAATCAATCTGAATTAACAGCAAGAGACTTCATGCTGTTCATATATTTTTAACAGATGTGTTCATATAATTTTGTGAATATATTTGGCAATGAAGGGAATCTGCTGTGATTCACCAGTTTCCTGGGAGAAGACTTGGGGCGCACATCATCTTAATTAAGCATTGTTGTTTTAGACCTCT
Organism: Haliaeetus leucocephalus; assembly: GCF_000737465.1. Taxonomy (NCBI): domain Eukaryota; kingdom Metazoa; phylum Chordata; class Aves; order Accipitriformes; family Accipitridae; genus Haliaeetus; species Haliaeetus leucocephalus. The sequence continues at coordinate 13,225,315 of NW_010972576.1, forward strand.
GACACTTGTGATGAAGTTAAATAATATCTCATTAGTTTCTATTTATCAATTGCTTGTGTTGATGGAGTTTTTTCACCTATAAGGGCCTTTTAAATTCTTTCTTGAAAGATTTTTCTGCTGAGACCTTTGGGGGATAGAATGAAAAATGCTGTAACAAATGCATAGTAAAAAAATCCTATGACTCCCAAAATTCAAACACCACAAATCAGCTTCTTGTAGTATTCAGTTTTCAGTTAATATACTCAACAATAAATATAACAGGGATTAGTTACATGAGAGAATGTTTGGCTTGTTATGGATTGTGTAGCAGCCCTTATTTTAGTTTTTATATACTGTTTTAATTAAGCCTGGATTTTTTGCCAGTTAGAATGTTTGCCCATACTATCCACCCATGACATCATTGCATTCACAATTTTGTGTTTCTCTAACATTGGGCCCTGCCCATTTGCTTTATGTGAAAATGTTGTAGCAAATCTCATGCTTTATTTACGTGAAAGATTTGAATCCCCGAACATGGTGGAGTGCTGTAGAAGATTAACTCTAGTTCTAGATTTAAAAATGTGGGCTGATTCTACTATGGCTGAATGAGTTTTGTAACTTGAAAACAGATCTAACACTAAATGAATGTTGTAAGATCTATTCTTGACCAACTTGTAAATAAGGTATGCCAGTGGCAGCACTTGCTTACTAGCTGATTGGATGTCACAAATGTTGATGCCATAAAAGCCTGACCAGTGGACAGTTCAGTCAGCCTCTGAGAAAAAGTAGATAAGATTTCCTCAAATGACTGAGGTGAGGCACAGGTGAGAAACAAAATGAGGAGAGAAAGATCTCTCTGTCTGTGTGTTTGTAATTAAAGAATTCACTATTTAAATATTTTTTTGTTTTCCAACAAGCTGAATTGCAGAAGTGAGTAACATTTCTTTAAAGATGTACTTCTGAACTTCATATAGAGAGCAGTTAGCAAAAACTCTGTAGCTCCTGGGGAGCTACAAGAAGAAACATTATTTCTCAGACAGCTCTGTGCAAAATCAAGGAGCTCTTTCCCTTCTGTCATTAGGTGATAGTGTCTTGTGATTACAGGTATATTTGCTTTATTTTTTGATGCTAATGTACAAGCAAATGGGAACACCAGCCCATGTCTTTCTTGTAGAGGGCAGGAATTCATCATTGCAACAGCTGCAGTGGTGACTGGCATATGTGTTAGTGTGGGGGGTTTTTTTGCATCACACTTGTGTAATTTTGGCAGGAACAGTTTTAGTATGGCTTAGAGGATAAATATTCTAATAAACTCAACTTCTGTTGTAGAAGAGATTTTATATTTGAAATATATAATTTCTGTCACTTGTCTGAGTATTTCAAATGAAATTACTTTAATCTTGGGAGTGGAACATTATCACAACAGTAGCAAGAATTGACTCATAGGTTAGATGCTCAATGTTTCAAGTGTCTTCAAGTCTAATTGTTGAGAGGTACTGTAGCCTAATGTGAAGAATAGATTGTTACCCATGTGTTAGGTGCAAATTTCCATTCATTGACACGCTGAACTTCTGAAATTAGAAACATTTAAAATCTTTTTTTTTTTTTTTTTATATTTTATGAAAACAAGCTGCATTGTAACTCCTATTGAACTGGATCAAAGATTACAAAAGCTAATATTGCACTGAATTCAGTTCCACTGGTTCCAGTGATTGGTCTTTTAGGAGGGGCTCAAGCCAGGAAGGAGGAGGAGTACAACTCCCACTCCTCACTTCTTACATTGTAAAAAAGACCATAGATCTCATGCTGAGCTTTCACAGGTGAAGGAAGTGTCTTTTGGTTGTCAGATCCTGGATTTTTAGTCTTTCTGCTGAGGATGTAATAGCAACATTCCCTAACAGTGTCCAAGCATCTCCACCAACTCTTCTTTTTGTAAGGGAAAGAATCAAGACTTTGCTTTCCAGCTTTAAAACTTTTTTGCCTTTTAAAACTCACAAAGTAAGCATGAAATCTTACTCATGGCAATCATCCAAGAGATCATCATAAAACTGAATCATTGACTTCCAACCCTGGGAACTCTTTTGGATCAGGATAGCTTAGCTATTTTGGTAAGCAATTAATGAATTACCTGCACATTTATACTAATGCAAAGCTCCTTAGACTTATGAAAACAGTGATGTGGCAATGCTATTTAGGGTCATTATAGTATATGCAGTTTAACTCAAGGGGGACGGGGACATTAAAGGGGAAAAACAAAGTGCTACAATATTTGGAGGCCTCTTAGATCTTTGTATTCATATGCTGATATTAGCATTGACCATCTGGAAGGGGCAACTGGACTGGACTCTAATCTCTGCTAACTGTTTTTCCCATACCATATGAATTTGCTTAAATGAACAAATAAAAAGACAAACCATGATACTGCTTTAGGCAGATGGGGCAAGTAATAGTATAGTTTTACTAGTAAAAACTATTTTTGAGAATTATTTCATATGTATAGAAAAGCTTGCATAAATATCAGGCAAGATCTGCACTGATTTCCTGTAGCAGTGCACTCTTGCCCATGAAGAAGCAATGAAAATGCTGTTGCCTGAAGCTTACCAGTTTCCTTGGTATGGTGAGATATTTTGTTTTCTGCTACAAGCCATGAATCACTGTGGCTGTTAGGTATGTAAATGGCTGGTCATCATTGTTACAATTTTGACTATGATCTTTAGACAAAACAATCCCAAACTTGGTATGAGCCACTTGGCGTAGGAAATGGGTAGGTTCCCAGTCATTAAGTGTTCAAGACATATAGGATGGCAGTGATAGGTAGTAGCTTTCACCATTTACAACTTCTGAAAGGACCTGGTATGAATAGTGCGCTTGGGATTACAGAGTATCCAAAAGACCTTGCTAAAGCCAAAGTACCTATATATCAGCTCCAAGGTTTCTAGGTGCTCAGAGCTAATAGTAAATTAATTGTGTATGCAATAATTCTTTAAAGCAGACATTAAGCCGCACACATACTGTGGGTGGTAATTTATCACACTGAGCTGCTTTTAGATAAAAATTGTTCTATGCAATTTGTGATGAACAGGGGTTTTTTTGTTGTTGATGTTGATATGGTTGGATCTGACATAGTTGTTCAGAGTAATTCAGCTTAATTAGAAGATCATTCATTTTTTTCTTAATTCAAAATGGAATTGATTTCAAAATCACCATTTAATGGAAATAGGATTAGATACTTTTGGGCCTGTTTCATTCCTTAGTTATTATTCAAGTTAGCAGACCTCACTTCTAGAGGATCTGCTTAAAAAACCAAAAAAGCCAAAAAAGTTAAACAAAACCAAAACCCCAAAACACCCTTGTGTTTTCCTCCTTGAGGAAAAGCAGGGTTTTAAAAAAAATCCCTTATTGTATGTTTGCCTCAGTCTTGGAAAACCTGTTCTAATCCTTCATTCTGAGAAGAGAGATGACACCATGCCTTTGAGATGACACCATGCTCTTTCTAAATGGTAAAAATGTAGAAAATTCTGGAATGTGATTATGCTGGGCCAACACATTTCTCTCCTGGTCTTGAAAAGGCGGTGCTTTCAGTTAAACCTAATTATGTTACAGAAAAAAAGAATTGGACTAATGTGTAACTCCAAAATAAGTGTTCAGCCTGCTGTATGAGTAGAAGTTGTCCTTTACACACAATGGTTAATTTTGAAGTGTTCTTTGATCTCCTTGAGTGAAGAGATGACTGCTGTTTCAGTTTGTGGGAAAGTTTCAGGTTATAGGAAAGGTTACTCCAGTTTGCCAGAAGCAAATGTTCAAATAGTTCTCCCTAACAGAGGCAGCCATACAATGTCTTATTGTCAGGAATAAGTAAATGCTGCAAAATTTGAGTCAACTCCAAACTTCAGTGAAACTCACATTTAGGATTTCATTTAAGTTTTAGTAAAAGATGCATATTAGCCACAAAATCAAAATCTCAAATTATGTTCCAAACTCTCTCAAAATTAAGGGTTATTCTAACGAAGCTGAAATTGTACTATTAGAATGCTCTTTGGTTTTGAAATATACAATTGAGTTTAATGCACTTAAGTCCTGGGTTTATAGTGGTTTGGGTTTGCTTTTTTAGAAAAAGAATAAATTTCCATTTCCTTCCTACTTTTTCTTTTTTCTATACGTAAGGGTTTCTGCAGGTGTTTTGGTAGCTCTTCTTTGCTTGTGGTACTAATCCTTTCTCATAGGCTTGGCAGTCAAGTCTTGCTATGTTCATCACACTGAATTTCTTTTCTCAGCATCAGCTAAATTTAATCACTCCCCTGAGCAGAGATGGAAATTGAACTTGCCTCCAGCACACTTCAACTCAGTAAATACTGGTATGATAGGAGTGAGAAAATGAAAAAAGGCTGCAAAACCCACTGCACGTAATCCCTTAATGCAATATTAAGGATCCTGGGTTTGTCTGTACAAATTTTGAGTACTGTCCAAGAACATAAAAGAAGCAGTTCAGCAGTAAAAGAGGTATGAGCACTGCTCTTTCTGGGGAGAGTATTGGGAAGGAAAATACTTTTCTTCCACAAAAATTAGAGGTGTGGGTGGCTGGATGGTATTTATTTGTACCATTATGATATGAAATTTTTTTTGATGATTCCATCCTAGTCTTCCTTCCTTTGGCCCACAGCTGTCCTCTGGTTAGATAACATCTGCCTTCTAACATTTACAATTGGTTTGAGTTTTGAGTTTGAATGATCTGATTATTTCCTGTTTTTAGCCACGTTGGTTATAATCTCTCAGCATAATTTAAAGCCTTAATTCTGCACAGGAGCTGAGGATGAGAGGGGAGAGAAAAGGGAAAAGAAGAGAAATTTTTTTGAGGTTGAGAGATCAACTTTTAGGCAGATATTTCATATTTTTATCCTGATGCAAACTCAGATTCTCTGCTCTGCTTATGTTAGAAGAAATCATGAGAAATCTTGAAGGTTTGTTAGGTAAAATTGTGAAACAAGAAGGAAGCCCCTAAATGGAGTCAGTAAGCCAACCAAGTAATTCTGAAATTACTGAGACCCCCACCTAATTTCATACATGAACATTCATGTACCTGAGGATAAGTTTGAAGTAGCTTTCTTCAGCCACATGTCCAATTCTACACTTATCTGCCCAGACATTAATCTGCAGCAATTCTGCTGAATAAAGTCTAGTTACTGGAGTGGCACAAGTATGAAAGTGGTGCAAGAAAGAAGAGAACTGGCTATATATTAGAGATCCTACTATCTTTCCTCTTACATCAGTATACTTATAGTGGAGGACAGTTCTTTACCCTGAGAGTGCTCTAGGAATGCAAGATATGTTTCCATTGCAAAGTTAACCTGTGTATATGGCTGGTGATATATCTTGTCATTCTTTCTCTGGGGATGTAACATGTAATTCTTTTTCCAGGTACTTCAAAGGAGCTCCCTCCCCCCCC